>NC_089585.1:48970506-49150506 GCF_019320115.1 Miscanthus floridulus
GTGCATTATCATTCATTCATCCATTCTAATGTGTGCATTCATACATTCATTCATACATTCATCCATACATTCATCCCATACATCCAAGCATTGCATATGCAATTATTGCACCACAACGCTTCGCGTCGCGTCATGAAGCGGTAGTTGTCTCATTCGATGTGAGCGGCGACCGACCAAGGTTCGAAGGCCAGCCCACAAAGGGCTCGAGGCCACCTCGTTTCAAATAGAGCCAGGGGAGAAAACATAGATGAGCCCTAGTGGCCCTTGCCTAACCCTGCTTAGAAGCGGACAGGGACATATCAACATTCTCATTTGATCCTAACCTCGAGCCAAGCCCATAGAATCTCCATTGAGGAGAGGCCAGCGGGCCACCTGAGTTGGTCTCTAGAATGACTCGGGCATCTACCGAGAGGTGGGTTAAGGAGCAGTGGAATGCCACATGAGGGCTATGCCAACCCTATCAGTGAATGATGTACCTAGATTCCACTTGGACATTACATTAGGGAACTCATCGAGCATGACACTCGAGCCATCGAGGCAACTGTCGTTAGCTCAACCCCTCTAGTTGCAAAAACCATGGACAGGGTGACACATGAAATTCGGCCGACCCCTACCAAGCCCAATGGGGCTTAGGGCCTCAAGCCGCTCAACCCTAACTCGAGAATCCAACTGACCAGGGTTCGAAGACTGGCCTGCAAAGGGCTCAAGGCCGCCTCATGTTGAACAGAGCCAAGGGAGAAAACACAGATGAGCCCTAGTGGCCTTTGCCTAACCCGCTCAAAAGCATATAAGGTCATCTCAACCTTCTCGTTTGATCCTAACATCGAGCCGAGCCCACAGAATCTCCATCGAGGGGAGGCTAGTGGACCACCTGAGTCGGTCTTCGGAATGACTCAGGCATCTGCCGGGAGGTAGGTAAAGGAGCAGTGGAATGCCACATGAGGGCTATGCTGACCCCATCATGAATGATAGACCTAGATTCCACTCAGACATGACCATTAGCAAGCTCACCGAGCGCATCACTTGAGCCATCGAGGCAAGTGACGTTAGCTCAACCCCTCCAATTGTGAAAACCATGGTCGGTGCGATGATCACAAAGACAAGCCGACCCTCGACCAGACCCCTGCTATGCATGGGGGCTCGAGGAAAGTTTGACTCACAAGGAGACCAAATGTGCGGTCATAGAACGATAGCTTGGATCCTAAGGAGGGGCTACATGCGAAAACAAAGAAAAACATTTATAAAACAAGATACGCTTTTCCTGCTAATTTCGCTATCCTCTCCTCGATCTTTAGTGACACCCGACCCTAGCAACGGCAAGGGGTTGGATCTCACTTAGGGGATGATAAGGGTATATATACCCTTTCTAAAACAATCGTCATGCCCGACCCCTTCCTCACGTAAAAAACCTAGTGGCAAGGTTTGCGGAAATGAACGACTGAGTAAGGCTGGTTGGACTATAAGAAACCTAGGCCCTACTGGCTAAGGCACTCTTGCTCACTAGCATGATCAGACTTTGTTCACCCATGCCCTGAGCTCTACGGTCTTAACAAATGGAAGGGTCAAAATGCATTAACCCCTTTTCACACATAAAAAGGGAGAAAAAACTAACTTGTTCACACCAAAATAAAAGAATAGACTTGTTTGAACAAAACACAGGGGTCGGAACTTGTCCGATTATTAAAAAAATGATCGTCTGACCTATCTAACTAACTAGCCGCTCTAGGGGAGAAATATGTCTTCTATCCTATCCACTAGGTCCTACCAAAGGGCGACCAATGTTGCTTCCATCTCCTCCAGCTTGTGGACTTCATAGCCAGGCATGTAGCCGTGGCTCATCGTCTCTAGATTGATGTTGTCCCCATAATGAGAACAAGCAATCACAAAGGACTGATTGACCCTAGCATGAAGGTCACTCCTTTTGAGCTAGCTCACCTAAGCCATGATCTCGACGGCACGAGCCGCGAGCGAGATGGTCCCCTCCGACCACACCACCTAAAGGTTGTCGTAGACCACTTCGAGGGTAGCACTTAGGATACCAAGATCATCACTATCTGCCTATAGATTCCTCCTCACCTTGGTGAGGTCCACGGCTAGCCTAGGAGAAATGCTCTCAGCCTCCAGCTTCTGGTTCATCGCACTTTTGAGCTTGGCCTAGAGGGAGCTGACCTTCTATAGCGCATCGTCACGCTCTTGGTAGGCCTAGTCACACTCTCGAAAAGCCTGGTTGTGCTCCTTGTGAGCCATGCTATGTTCTGAGTGGAGTATCTCTATGGTTTGGAGCAGCTTGTCTAGCTCCTTGTGTAGCCGAGCGACCGCCGCGGCATCCTGGCTTGCCCACTTCTCAAGGGCCATGAGCTTCTCCTCGGCCCCTAGCTTCAGATCCCTTTCCTTCTCAACCTCGCCCAGAAGGTGAAGGATCCACTGGTGGGTCTCGGCATCCCTCTAGAGTAGCTCTTCCTGCTCCTTCCTGACCCTGTGGCATCTTCATCATCCTTCCGTGACCTTACCGATAGGGCCTCGAATGCCTTCTTGGCCTCATCGGCATTCAGACGGGCCTTGGCCACTCATGACTAAAGATTGGCCACCTCATCAATGAGGGGAGTCAGCTTGACCACCCTCTATTGGGTGGCAACAAGCTGAGTGGTCACCTCCCCATGTAGCCATGCCTCCTCGATGAGGTGGTCCTAGGTCTCCTTCTGTTGATGAAGGAACCGAGACTTCCCCTAGCTACGAGCTATGAGGGACTGTAGGAAGACGATGATCAAGATACAAAAAATAGAAAAAGGAAGATAATGGCAAGAAGTAGGATGAAACAATACCTGCTCGGAGGGAATGATGATGTCATGCAATGCGCCTGTGGCATGGTTTAGGGCCTCGAGCATGAACACGATCCCTACGTCGAGGCTCTCCCGCTCCATGCTCTCAGTGGCATCGTCAAGGGTGAAGAGCATCAATGCTGGATCCTATGGATTCGTCCACCAGAGCAGGGACTCACCCCACATGGGTGAGCCGCTACCCATCGACATCCTCGCTAGCTCCAAGCACCACCAACCCCTCTTGCCATGACATCCCCGATGGGACACCCCTTCAGCAATGAAAGGGATCAGCGGCATCAACGTCGACCTTTCTCCTAGCACCACGACCATCATGAACCCCTCAGCCACGTCCCCCTCTAGACGACCCATGCAAAGCGCTGTTGCTTGGGCCACCGATGGCATGGGTCGCGCCGGTGCCTCAGGCACCGCTACGAATACGCCTGGCTATGACCCATCTGTCATGGCTGCTACCACCTCTACCAATGTCGGCAGCATCACGACCGGTAGCACCACACCTACTATGATCAGCGCCATGAGCACGGTCAATAGCCCCATCTGTCCTGCCATTAGCAGCGGTATCGCAGTCGTCATTGGCTGCTTCACGACCTCCAATGGCACCCCTTGAGCGAACATAGTCACACTGGTGCTGCTCTCGCCTGAAACAGGCGCGACACTAGCCGATGGCTGCTGCCTCAATTGGAGGGTGACGCTCTTCTTTGGTGCTAGTGATAAAGGATTACGCTGCTTGTCGACCCTACAAGGGACGATAAGCACAAGTCACGATGAAATCCAACCAAAACAGAAAAAAAACAGAGGAACCGATAGCTCACCTCAGCGTCGTCGAGCGATAGATATGTTTGGGGGTGACCCCCTGACCCTCACTCTACCTTGTCAAAATGAGGCCATTTCAAGCTTGCTCCCCTTGGCTCTTGAGTCACGACGGTAGAGTCGCCCACCTCTATTGGCACCTCAGGCGCGACGGTAGAGCCGCCCACCTCTATTAGCTCCTAGGGTAGGCCGACAGTATGTCCTGCCTCCACTGGCTCCCCAAATGTACCCTCTCCTCCATAGAATGGGAAAGGTCCCGACACATACAAGGACGAACTGATACCTGTCAGCACATCCTCGTCCTCTAGGTTGTCCCACTTGATATCATCGGCTACATCATCGTCATCACCATCATCATCATTGTCATCGATGTCGGTGTCCTCCCCCTGTTCTCGTGCTTGCAACTTTCGCTGCTTCTTCCTCTTCTTGTCCTCCTTCACTTTCCTCAGTCGCTCGCCCTCGATACGATTCGCCATTCTCACAGCCGAATCCCTCGGCAATGGTGTCGGGTGATCCATGAGAATGAGGTCCCTCGGCTAGTCCTGTCCCTCTCAAAGTTAGTCTCAAGGGGTTCGGAAATCAATTGAAGAAAAGGCAGAAGAAAAAGGGGACTTACAAAGATGATGTAGGTTGACTCTAGCCGCATTAGAGGATGCTCTGGCACTAGGTAGATGAAGTCGAGGGTGGCACCCACATCATCCCACAAAGGCTCCATCGCCTCCTTAATGCGTTGAGCGATCTTGAAGTTGGGGAGCGTCCCCTCAGCGAGCACCGTTCCATCGAACGATGCCTCGAGTGCCATCGCAAACAATGGGAGCGCGTATGTCATCAATGGTGCCACCCTCCATGTGTGGTAAGCCCCAATAACATTGACAAATCAGGCCATTCTCCTTCAAGATGTGGATGGCAGCGATATGGTCTTAGATCTTCTTCTTGTCCTTCTCTGGGATGCCCCACTTCCTCCACTTTTCTGAGGCCTCTTCGATCAGGTGCCCGATGAACTCCGGTAGAGGGGCGGCGATGTTGTTCTTGAGGTCAAAATACTATGAGTGCCACCCCTTGTTGGACGTTGACAGTCGCATGGACGGATACTCACCGACCCGATTGTTCCAAAGTTGGATGTTGGCGCACCCCATCAACATGTGCAGCTCCTGTCTACCGCTCTTTTCCCTCTTGTTCTAGAGGGTGACGGCGAAGAAGCACCTCCACAAGTCAAAGTGGGGGCTAATCCCTAGGAATCCCTCGCATAGGGTGATGAACGCTGCCATGTGCTAGATCCCATTGGGATTGAGATGCTGTAGCTCAATCTTGTAGTAGTGCAGCAGCCCCTGAAGAAATTTGTGGGCAAGGTCATGAACCCATGCTCATGGAAGTGGGCGAATGACACCACATAGTCATCAGGCGACTACGGTAAATCCTCCTCATCGGGCAACAGCCACTCCTCGGTCGAGGTCCACACCCAAAGAAGACCACGATGGATGTGGCCCTCCATGCACTGGAAGGTGATGTTAGAATAGTACCATGGTTCCATTAGAGGTGGGGGCGGATGGATACAGGCTCAATGGTGGTGGAGATACGGAGGCAGGAAACCTAAGCGATGGTGGCGGCAGCGGCGTGGCTGTAGAGGCAAGGATGCAACGTATGGAACCCAGAGGGCAAACCCTTTGGTTTTATAGGGGCGATGGGCGCAAGGAAACCAACCGCTCACCTAGGTCTCCGCACCTACCATGACCTACCACCATGACTCACCGCGAGGCATGCGCACGCAACCAATGTCCATTCCCTCAAAAAACTCGTTGGACATTTTGCCTTCCTGAACGGGCCGGGACACATCATAGGTAAAAGGGATATGGAGCTAAAGACACTCCTATGGCTTGTCTAGGCCCAGGAGTTTGAAGGTTAGCCTATCGATGGGTTCGACAACCGCTCCATGCACCTTTAGAGTAAGGGGAGGAAAAGCATGGCCCCGCTAAAGGCTAGTACTTGAGCGCACGAGCACCGCGGGTATCCTAGCCCACGTTCTAGTCTTGGCCAGATTCGATCCATGGTTTTTCCTCAAAGAAAAGCAGAGAGCCCTTAGGACTGGTCGAACAAACCCGAGAACTATATGGATTGACTGTTGAGAATCTAGAGCCGGTCACTAGTAGATCCAAGCCAGATCCCCATGAATGGGATGTTGAGGCCCCACTCGGACTAGCCTATTAATGGCTCACCGAGCACCATGATTCGTCCATAGAGGAAAATTATGGCATAGCTCAGTCCCTCTGTTTTTTTGGAAAACGCTTGAGAGAAGACAATCATGAAGACAAACTAATCCTTGACCAAACCTCTACCATGGGCAGGGGCTCAAGGAAAGTTGGACTCGCACAAAGGCCGAATGCTCGGTCCTAGAACGATAGACCCCCATAGGGGTCAAAATCAGGAAAGACCTTTTCCAACCTAGCAGATCTCACGGCTATACACCTGAGAGGTCTAATCTCAATGAAAGGGAATCACTGTCCCTAGGTCACACTATGGGCGACAAAAGAAGGCCAAGGCCCTCAGAGTCCTCCCATTCGAAAAAACCTCCGAAGGAGTATTCTACTCCTCCGTAGGCTTGGGGGCTACTATCGGTGTCGATGAAATATGGTCGACAGTCTACCTAGGGGTATGCCTAAGGTAATAGATTGTCGGTAGACAGATGCACAAGCTACAAACAAGATGGTGACGCAAGACAGACATGAGGTTTTATCCAGGTTCGGCCGCTGTGAAGGCGTAATACCTACGTCCTACGTCTGATTGTATTGTTGTATGTCAATGAGAGATGTTTTTTAGAGGGGTCCCCTGCCCGCCTTATATAATCCGGGGGGCAGGGTTACAGATCTGGAAACTAATCCTAACCAGTTACAATTGCCATAGGTGGCCAGATAAGGATTCCTATTCTAACCAACCAGGATCTTGCTTGATCTCCAAATCTGCCTTGATTCCTTGCGCGGGACTCCGAACAGATCGGCCAGGCCACGCGTCGTCTTTTAGTGGGCCAAACCCCCTAGTCTGGGCCGACCCAAGCCTAGCCGTAAGGGTATATGGGTTAATACCCCCACAGCTAGTCCTCGAGCACCATGTATTATGCTGCGACACGCTGTTCGATCTCCTTCGGCTAATGCGATCTGTCTTCATGTCATCTCCAACTGGTTGAAACATTGACCAAGCGAATGTGCCAGGATTTTGGTCAAAACAGAGAGCAGTAGACCATGATTATAGCCAAAGATTCTGGTTGTCCGAAGAATGCACGGTGCTCTAAAGAAAAAAGAAAAAGATTTCTTTCCTGATGAAGTGTGCCCACTTATATTTCTGAAAAGAAATGTAAGTGACCCTTGTACAATAGTAGTTATGGCCAACAGTCTTAGCATAGGGGTCGATAAAATAAACACATTCACCGCAAGGTGAAGTGTGCCCACTTAGTCCCTGAGCCTGGTAGTAGGTGATGTAGGCACGTGGTGCCAGGGTCTAAAAAGAATTCCCACTAAAGTTGAGAAACCAATCGTCGTACAAGCAATATGAGATGCACCGGCAGGTGCATCGTACCGATGTAGTCCCCGAGCTTGCTGGAAGGCGAGGTATCAGCCTAGTAGCAAGGTCTAAATAAATGCCTCTCAACTATATGTAAGTACAAATCACATGTATTCGAGGAGAGCAGTCTCCGAGCAATGTTCCTGAGCATTAGAGTGGTCGGAGCAGTCCCCGAGCATTAGAGTGGTCAGAACATTCCCCAAGCACGTTGGTGGTCTGGACAATCCCCTTGCACGATGGTGGTCTGGACAGTCCCCATCATGATGGTGGTCTGGACAGTCCCTATGCACGATGGTGGTCTGGATAGTCCTCGAGCATGATGGTGGTCTGGACAGTCCCCGAGCATGAGGATAGTCGCGACAGTCCCCGAGCACAAGAAGTGTGGCAAAAAACCATATGCCTCTTGTACTATTATTTTTTGTATTTATTTATTGACTTGCTCTGTCAAGTCCAAACTGACATGTCTGGTCAAAAAAGTAGACGGGTATAGCACGTCATACTGCCGTTTTGTCTTTTCAAGCAAACAGTTGCATGGCACCTATAAGTATGTGCGTCAGCGTGGGCCCTCTCACATTGGCAACGAAGAGGCGCATATATTGGCATAGATCTCAAGGTTGTGAAAACAACCATCCGCGGCACGTGCACATGTCTCCCAAGAATCTTGGGCAGACAAAACGACATAACTCTTAGGTTAAATACAGTATAGGATAGGTAAGTTACTTTCTACTAAACCCCATTGCCATTCGTAGCCACAGCCATCTTCTTCCTCTCGCCAACCCTAATACCGCTGAAATCACCACCAATCAATCCTCCACGATTTCCTCATTCATTAGCAAGGCTAGATTCATGGCGAAGAGTGACGTGCAGAAGAAAGCAGGAGTCATGGTGAAGGAGTGGTGGAAATCGTGAAGCAATGAGTAGACCATTGAAGACCTCGTCGCCATGGGGGTACTCCACAACAAGGAGCTCGCAGGATGGCGTGCGTCGAAGGGTGAGGGGTACCCTGATCCACAACTAGGTGAGATCATGGTGTTCAAAGACTTCTTCAAGCGGGGATTTGGGGTTCCAGTACATACTTTTCTTCATGGACTCTGCCTTTACTATGAGATTGGGATTTGTAATCTGCATCCCAACTCAATCCTCCTTGTCGCCACTTTCATACATCTTTGCGAAGCATATGGCGGCTTCTAGCCCCATTTCGATTTTTTCCACCACCTTTTCTGTCTATGGAAGAAAGGAAGCGGTGGTTTGAAGATAGCCGGAGGTGTGTACCTCAACCTCCATGATGGGATGAAAGCCCAGTACCTGCACTACCCATGGAACATGTCACTTGACAACTAGTACAAGAAATGGTTCTACATCCACGAAGAACCAAACATGATCACACTGTGTGATGTGGGGTACATCTTAGAGAAGAGGACAAGCTGGTCAGAGAAGCCCAAGCACATGGAACAGATTCTAGAAATATTTGGGATGATCCCATGGAAAAAACTAGACGGTCTGAGCGTGGTCAGGAGCTTCATTAGTCGATGGATCTAGCCCTACCAGAGGAGGGTACATCCTAGCTATGAGTACCAAGGTAGCGTAGACCCAACGAGGACAAGGCAGGAGGCGCTTGACAAGAACGAAGTTAGAGCCAGAATTAGAGAGCTATTTAACTTAGCTGATCCAAATTATGTTAGATTGAGCGACATCGAGCACGCTTTCAAGCTCACCCGACCTCCCCCAAAGGTAACTCATCTTGCCTTGTACCTGTAATCTTATATTGTAGTAGAAACTTACTGTGTTCTCTCCTATTTGTTTCCTAGATTACTGGTTGGGATAGAGTGACAGTGTTTATGTCGCCACCCCTGGTGTAGATTGGCCACAAGGAGCTAACCCAACCACCTAGACCAGTGTTGGGATCGAGGACGTTGACTAGGCAGTGCTCGGAGCTAGAGAGGAGGCAGCGGCCAAAGCTGCTGGTAAGCTGTCGGCAGCCAGCAAGCGTCATCAGGCGATTTTTACTTTGTCAGACGATGACGCAGAGGAGGGAGAGGATGCAGACACCTGTCGACTCGTCCCTCGAAAGAGGAGGTAGCTAGAGTCGATGGAGCAAGGTGGCTCCTCCATACCGGTGGGACCTACATTGCCGACCACTGTAGCGTGAAGGACAAGCGGTGGAGGGATCGAGCACCAAGGCCCAACGATAGTGCTGGCTATAGAGGGAGACCAGGAGTCACCCGTACAACACGTGGAGCAAGCATAGCCGAAGTGACGCGCCTTCGCCACATCATTCCATGCTTCCAACATGTAAGTATTTGTAACCTTGATGTAAGCTAGCAATTTGTATTGAATATGGTTGCCTTCTGAACTTATCTCAGATGTACTAGTTCGACATCCACCGAAAGTCCAGACCAGCTAGCTGAAAGTTTTGTGGCTCCACCAATAAGTTCAAAACAGACTGTCCAGCATCCAGTCACCGAGGAAGCCACAGCAGAAGATTCGTCGGGGCCTCAGCAAGGGAGCAGTCAGACAATAGTCCCCGAGCATGTGGTCGAGGGACCAACTGAGCCGGGCATGAGTGCTTTGAGCACTCGACCTGCTGAGGGCAACACTTTAGCGTTGAGGGTGATGGAGCAGACCAAGGAGCAACAACTGGAGGTGAGAGCACATCCTACATTCACCGATGCTGAAGCCCGTGGGAAGGCTTTGGTGATCGCAGAAGCTGCTGACGCCGAACCAGCACCGAGACCTGAAGAAGAGCCTAAAAAGGACAAAGTGGAGGAAGTCCTAGGCCACCTATAGGACAAGCGACAACATGTATATGTGTCGCATTGGCGGAATGACCAATGGGTTGTTCATGAGGAAATCTCGGAGGTTGAAGAGACCAAAAATGTTGAACAGGTGGCGAAGCGGCTGGTGATGGAAGTGCAGGTAAGCTTCGCTTCACCACCTGACCTCACTGTCTAGTCATAGCTATCTTACGTAGCAATCTACACATAGGACTTAATGAAGACTGCAAGGTACCACAAGAAATGCTTTGACCAGATCGAGGGAATCACTGCTAGCAACAAGGAGCTGACGGTAGAGGTGGAACGCTTGCACCAGCGACTTGAAGCTGCCAATCATGAAAAGACGGCGCAAGAGTCCTAGAACCAGAACCTAGTCGTCCAGCTCAGTAATAAAGAGTGGGAAAGAACAAGTAAGTAGCCACTTTGTCACAACGACTACTGACGAGTTCTGTTGCGTTGTTGGTAATAACAGATGTTGTGCAGGCTTAGAAACCGAAATGGTCCATCTCTGAGAGGAGAACAGTCATGCGGTCATGGAGTGTAATCGCCTGAAAGAGGACAATAGAAAACTAGCACAAGACTAGTCGCAGCTCTGGGACCACACGACCAAGATGATCGAGGAGCTAAAAAGTAAGTTTTCTAAACCCCTTTGCTTATTTTGGTTGCCTACCGTAGTTTGGCATAATATAGCTTCTTAACAGCATGTACGGTTTGCAGTTATAAAAATCAATGCGAAGAAGCATCTGGAGGCTGTGATAAAAGACCGTGACGGCTGGCAGGCGTAGTGCCTAGAGATCACCAAGGATCGTGACACCTGGAAAAGCCGGTGCCAGGAGGTGGCAACGGGCATTTTGCCGATCCTTAACCTCATCGATCTAGCGCTAACAGAGGACGTGCCAAGGATGCCATAGCTAGGACTGATCAAGAGATGCCGAAAGGCATGGGGATGGTTCCAGGAGTTCGTGAAGGAGGCGGGTGAGTACACAGGTGCACATGTGCTAAGCATGGTACGTGCTCACTACCCCCTGATTGACCTCAAGCGCCTAGAGGCTGGATACCCAAAGGAGGTAGATCCAGACAAGGCTGAGGAGCTACAGATGACCCAGCTAGACTTGTTGCTGAAAATAATTGGCGACATTAACCTGTGTGGAGGCGCAACAGCACCTGTACAGGGAATGCCATCAACAAGTTAGCTAGAAGCGCCGTCATTTTTAAGCCAACCGGCGAAGCCTGCGGTCTTGACCAGCCAGGCATCGGTGGGGCCATCTTCTTCAGCTCGAACAATGCCAGAGTCTCTGAGACCCTTGCATGATGTTAGGCCTAGCGAGCAGCAGGTGCCGCATGCCCCGACCAGCCAATAGTATAGGCTATAGCTGTGGAAGAAGATGTAGTTGTGTTATTGTAAACTTGGATCCTTTCAGGCAAGCTTGTAATAACATAACTGTATATCAGCATAAGCTTGTTTGTTTTATATAAAACGTATTTAAGCTTGAATATCATGTTGGTGTAACTAAGTGAGAACATGTTAGCATTCTATTTAGTTGTACTAGTTTAATCGACATGTCATCCTTAAAGGCTTGTATGGCCCTGGTTTGTCTTGTGGTCGGAGTGTGAGGTGTGCAGCCTGTGCACACGTAGACACACACAAGTCAAACCAGAGAGCACCTACCGATCACCCATAGCATAGAGAGTAGATCTCATGCACACGTTGGGAGGAACCAGAGACAGGGCCTGCTCCAAAAACCCAAGAAGGGATGGTGGTCGGTTTTAACTAGTTGAGTTAGATTAACAATGGACTTCGAAGTGACACATTAGAGTGGTCAGAGAAATCATAATAGCTTTATTGAATTAAATCGAAAATACAAGAGGAGTACATATCTTAGTAGTTAAGCATAGAAACACCTAAGCTTGTCGATGTGCCATGAATTGGGTACGTCTGTACCATCTAGGTGAGCTAACCTGTAAGACGTTGGTCATGTAACCTCCTTGATCGTGAAGGGCCCTTCCCATGGGGTTGTGAGTTTGTGGACGCTAGCCTGATTTGTCTTCCACTTCAGGACTAGGTCCCCAACCACGAAGAACCGCTCCTTGACGTTCTTGTTGTAGTACATGCGCAAAACAGCAAGGTATTTGGTTGTACGTACACAAGAATCAAGCCGCTTCTCTTCTGCACTATTCACTTCTAGCTCCTGTACTTCATTGGCCTTGTCTTCGTCGAAGTTTTCTACCCGTGCTGATCTAAAAGCTATATCTGCTGGGAGCACTGCTTCAGCACCATAAACCATAAAGTATGGTGATACGCCGGTATTGCGGCTGGGCTAGGTTCTGAGACCCCAGACCACGGCTGGTAACTCTTTGAGCCATCTTCCGGGAGCCTTGTCATTTTCTCTATACATCCTCTTCTTAAGTGCGTCCAAGATCATAGCATTTGCCCGCTCGACCTGTCCATTAGCTCTAGGGTGCGCCACCGAGACGTATTTTACTACTATGCTCCTTTCATCGCAGAAGTCCCAAAAAGCGTTCCCGGTGAACTAAGTACCTAGATCAGTGATGATGCTGTTGGGTATGCCGAAGCGATGGATGACCTGGTCGATGAACATGATAGCCTTTTCTAAAGATGCCTGGACCAGGGGCATATACTCTATCCACTTGGAAATTTTGTCGGTTAGCACAAAGACGCATGTAAATTTCCTAGGGGCCGGTTTGAAAGGCTCGATCATATCTAGTCCCCAGCATGCGAAGGGCCAAGAGGCTAGTATTATCTAAATCTCGTGTGCTGGCATGTGGATTCTCTTGGTGAAGAACTGACAACCTTCACAATGGCGGACTAGCTTCTCTGCATCGGCTACGGCTGATGGCCAATAGAACCCAGCTCGGAAAGCCTTGCCAACTAGCATTCTCAAGGCTACGTGGTTGCCGTAAGAGCTAGAGTGGATTTGGTCTAGGAGATGTTCACCATCCTCCTGGGTTATACACTTCATTAAGATTTCCTCCTTCGCGTTCTTGTGCCACAATTTGCCATCGACGAGCAGATATTGCTTACTGCGATGCATCAGGCGTTTGTTTTCTATCTGATTGGTGTAACCACTACCAACTGTCAGGTTCTTGATGAAAGGTACTCTCCAGTTAGGCCCTTAGTGGTCAGAGGTGGTTCGGTGGTGTTTGAAGCTAGAACCGTAGCCACCAATAGCTGGTCTAGAGGCTTGTCGACCGTGGGATCTTCTTCTTTGATGGAAGGCGTGAGCAGGTCTTGAACAAATACGCCATGTGGGATGTTGGCTCGGGATGATCCTAACTTTGATAGCGCATCTGCTGCTTGATTTTTGTCCTGGACCACATGTACATACTCGATGCCATAGAACTTGCCTTCTAGCTTTCTAATCGATTTGCAATGTGCATCCATTTTTTCGCTGGTCGTATCCCAGTCCTTGTTGAGTTGGTTGATGACCAAAGCAGAGTCTCCATAGACATAAAGACGTTTGACACCGAGCTCGACCGTGATGCGTAGACCATGTAGGCATGCTTCGTACTCGGCAGCGTTATTAGACACCGGGAAATAAATCCTAAGGACATACCGGAGCTGCTCCTTGGATGGTGATACGAAAAGGACTCCTGCTCCTGCGCCATTGATGTTTAGAGAGCCATTGAAGTACATCTTCCAATACTTGATGGGTCCCTGAGAGGTAGGTGTGCTTAAGTCTGTCCACTCGACGATGAAATCGACAAGTGCCTGAGACTTGATTGTAGTACGGCTTGCAAATTCCAAGGAGAAAGGGCATAGCTCCATTGCCCATTTGACGATGCGCCCATTTGCATCCTTGTTGCGAATGATGTCTCCCAAAGGGTACTCGGTCATAACTACCATACGATATCCGTTGAAGTAATGTTTCAACTTTTGGGATGTAATTAGTATGGCGTAGATCAGTTTCTAAATCTATGGGTACCTGGTCTTGGATTCATTAAGCACCTCACTGATGAAATAGATTGGCCACTGTACCTTGTAGACGTGGCTAGGCTCATTGCGCTCGACCACCATGGCAGTGGAGACCACTCGATTAGTTGCCGCGATGTAAAGCAGGAGAGTTTCGTCTTCTCTAGGAGCAGTGAGGACCGAAGGTGATGTGAGGAATTGTTTCAACTATGTAAAGGCAACGTCTGCTTCCTCTGACCACTCAAACTTCTCGGATGCTTTGAGCAGCTTGAAAAACGGTAGTCCTTTTTCGCCTAATCTTGATATGAAATGACTTAGGGCAGCCATGCATCCGATAAGCTTCTAAACATCCTTCACCTTTTTGGGCGGCTTCATGTCCAAGACAGCTTTTACCTTCTCTGGGTTAGGGCGTATGCCGTCGTGACTGACGATGTTGCCAAGCAATATACCAGATGGAACACCAAAGATACACTTCTTTGGGTTTAATTTCCATTGGAATATGTTAAGAGCTGCAAAGGTGTGTTCGAGGTTGTCAACAAGGGTGTATGCTTCCTTGGTTTTAACAACTACATCATCAACATAAGCCTCGATGAGGTCGTCTTTTATCTCGTCTTTGAGGCAGGCCTATATGGCGCATTGGTAGGTAACCCCGGTGTTCTTGAGCCCGAACGACATGGTCGTGTAGTAGTAAGCGCCGAAGGACGTGATGAAGGATGTCTTGATCTGGTCGTCCTTTTTGAGAGCGATCTGGTGATAACTAGAGTAGCAATCGAGAAAGGAAAGCAACTCACAACCGGTAGTTGAATCTACGACCTTGTCTATGCAAGGTAAGCCAAAGGGGTCTTTAGGGCAGTGTTTGTTGAGATCAGTGTAATCAACGCACATTCTCCATTCATTATTCTTTTTACGTACAAGAACTAGGTTGGCTAACCATTCCGGATGATACACTTCTTTGATAAATCTGGCTGCCAAAAGCCGTGTAACTTCTACCCTAATAGCCTCCTTTTTGTCACGAGCGAACCGTCGTAGCTTCTGCTTGATAGGTTTGGCCTTGCTGTCAACATTTAAGGAGTGCTCGATCAAGTTCCAAGGTACACCGGGCATGTCAGGGGGTTTCCATGCGAACACACTCATGTTGCTCCTTAAGAACCTAACAAGCGCGTCTTCCTATTTAGGATCCAGGTTGGCCCCGATAAGGGCTGTTTTGCTGGGATCACCATCGACCAGCTGGATCGCTTTGTGCTCTTTGGACTTGATGTTCTTGCATGGGGCCCCAAGCAATAGGATCTCTAGGTGGTCGGCTGAGGTCTTCTTGGCGTTGAGCGTGGTCTTAGACATGCGAATAGAGATGTCGTTAGCCTCTGCTATTTTGAAGTTGTCGTCCTCGCATGTATAAGTTGCGTATACATTGCCCTTGAGAGTTAGAACCCCTTTCTCGGTAGGCATCTTGAGCACCAAATACCTATAGTGAGGTATGGCCATGAATTTGGTGAGCGATGGTCGACCAAGGATAGCATGGTAGGTGCCGTCGAAGTTAGCGACCACGAAGTTGATGTAGTCGGTGCGGAAGTGGTCCGGGGTACCAAATTGCACAGGTAGCGTGATCTACCCGAGAGGTGTAGAGCTCTGTTCGGGGAGAACACCCCAGAACTGTGCCTCGTATGGCTTGAGATCCACCTGGGTTATCTTCAGGGCTGACAAACTATTCTTGAACAGTATATCGATGGAACTACCGCCGTCAATCAGCACTCTATCGAACTAAACCTTGTTGATACAAGGATCGAGGACCAGAGGAAAACGTCCTGGCTTAGGTATTATAGCCCATTGGTCCTTTTTGCTGAAGGAGATCTCGCGGTGAGACCAAGGAGGGAGCCGCGGATCGGTGATGAGGTTGTTGGTGTTGGCCATGTTCAAGCAGGCGCGAGCGAGTAGCTCGCGTTCTTGTTTGGTCTCGATGGACACTTTGCCTCCAACGATGGTGTGGACGCGATCGGTTGGCTTGACGTACTTATGATGGGGATCTACGTCTTCATCATCGTTGTCCTCGTTATGCTGCTCCTCGGCGTCATTAGGCTTGTCGGATGTATCCGGAGCCTATTGGCGCGTGTAGATAGATTTGAGAACATGGCAATTCTCCATGGTATGGTTTGACTTGGGATGGAGTTGGCAGGGTCCTTTCAATGCTTTGGCATAGTATTCTTCATAGTTGCGACGTCCGCCACCTTTTTTAATGGTGTTGACCTCGCCATCGTCTTCCCGAGCACGCTTGCCCCTGTAATCGTCACGGCGATTATGCCGCTGATTACGCTGGTCACGGTGGTCGTGGGAGTCATTGCGCTGGTTGCGGCGATCAAAATTGTCATTCCAACCATAGTTGTCGTGGTAGTCGTCGTGGTGTGGGGGGTGGTCGGAGTGTGGAACCCTTGCTGCTTCTACGATGATTATCTTTTTAGCATCGTCGACATCGCATATTTCTTAGTAGTGGCTAGGAGCGCTGTGACTAATTTAGGTCTCTTGTGGAGGAGCTTGTCCCTTAGGGCATCGTGGAAGCGGAGACCAGTGATGAAAGCCTCAATTGCCTCGTTGTCGAAGATTGACGGGACCTTGATGCGCATCTTCGAGAAGCGTCGGACATACTCGCGCAGTGGCTCATCTTTGTGATCTCGAATCCACTGTAGATCATATTTGTTGCCGGGTTGCTCGCAAGTAGCAATGAAGTTGTCGATGAATGCTTGCATGAGCTCTTACCAAGAATCAAAGTAGTTCGCCGGCAAGCTGACTAGCCATTGGTGGCCTACATGGCCAACAACGACTGGGAAGTAATTAGACATGACGTGCTCATCAACCATGGCTGATCTGCACGTGGTTTCATAGAGCATGACCCATAATTCAGGGTTCTCCTTGCCATCATACTTCTGGAGTTTTTTGAGCTTGAAGTTCTTAGGCCATATGACTTGGCAAAGGTATGGAGTAAACTGCTTCAAACCCGAAGGGCCATGGGTAGTATCATATTCCATACGGCGATAGCTTTCGTGGGATGCACAATTGTTGGCTCTTTGGTTAATGCGATCGCGTAGATCATGTTCTCTGAGGGAATGGTAGAGATCATTATTGCCATCACGGCAATCCCGGTTGCCACCCTGGTTAACCCTACAACCACGGTTATCATGGTGATTGTCGCGGTTGTCTCGACAGTTGTCGTCCCGGTAGTCGCGGCTGTTGTCGTCCCGACCACCATCATGTCCACCATTTCCCCCTTGACGGTTGTCTGATGGGTCATTATTGCACGAGCCATGTCGGTTGGGTGGCTGTGAGCGACTTGAGTACTAGCGGCTGTGGCTTGATTTGACTAAGACAGATGGAGCCTGGGCTTGATTTACAATCTCTGCGGTCTAGGCCATAGCAGCCATTAGGTAAGCTTGTATATCATCATGAACTACCTGGGTTTTCGGGGTATTGGGTAGTCATTGCATTGTTGCCATAGCAACTGCTACATTGGTGCTTGGGTCCTGAAGACCTGCTTGTCCCCCACCCTATCAAAGGCATTATTAAGGTCGCGTGGCTAGACCCTTATGCGTCAGGCCTTCTCTTATGCCTCGGCTTTGATTTGTCGGCGATTAAACCGATCAATATTGTGTGCTTCACGTGCTAGCCTTTCTTGTTCTATTTTGCCAACCACTGGTGGTTCATCATTACTGACAACATTGATCAAGTCTCCTCGCCTTGGTGGGAAGGATGGGAATCGTGGGAACCTCGGGGCATGGTCTAGGATATCCAGATCGTATTCGATGCCATCATCATCATGATGCTAGAGCTCGGTGTGGACGGAGGCATTAGATGTGATGCTAGACGAGGAGCTTGAGCCACCCTCTTGAACTGTGTGGACCGATCCTTCTTGATAATCCTCAATCCGAACCATGTTGATGAAGTTGTGCAGGCCGTAGGGCTAGGCCTAGTAGTTCTCCATCGAGGCTTCGTACTTGGAGAGCCAGAGTCCCATCGTGGGGGCTGGCCGACGATGAATGGAGCTCCCTTCAGGAGTAGATGTGACCACGAGATCCGTACCAAGTCATGTAGGACGATTGGCCTGAGCTGGTCGGGTAGATCTGTTGTGGGTAGTGGTTACCTGCTCATTAGGTTGACTTTGAATCGAACTTACCAGAGCAAGGGTTTCAGCAAGTTTGGTGCTGACCTGATCGATGGAGTCGAACAGGTCAGTGCTGTCGATCTGCCTCCCTTTGTAGCGAGGAAGCGGATGATGGGTTGTTGGCGTGGTTGAAGACGATGCTAGCGTGGCCAGAGCCAGATCCACCATGGTCAGAGCCGTAGCCAATGCAGGTGAAGCAGTGGTCGACGCAGATTGAATCTGCGCCTCCTCCGTGGTCATGGCGATGAAGTCGTTAGAGCCCATGGTCTAGGTGATCTGGCTGATGGTGAACGTGAGGCCGTTCGGCGTAGCCATGGAACCAGGGATGATGACCATCTTGTTCGCCTAGAGAGCAGTACGCACACCCCCTACCTGGCGCACCATTGTCGACGAAATATGGTTGGCAGTCTACCTAGGGGTATGCCCAAGGTAGTAGATTGTCTGCAGACAGATGCGCAAGCTACAAACAAGATGGTGACGCAAGACAGACACGAGGTTTTATCTAGGTTCAGCCGCCGTGAAGGCGTAATACCTATGTCCTACGTCTGATTGTATTGTTGTATGTTAATGAGAGATGTTTTTTAGAGGGGTCCCTGTCCGCCTTATATAATCCAAGGGGTAGGGTTATAGATCTAAAAACTAATCCTAACCAGTTACAATTGCCATAGGTGGCTGGATAAGGATTCCTATTCTAACCAACCAGGATCTTGCTTGATCTCCAAATCTGCCTTGATTCCTTGCGCGGGACTCCGAACAGATCAGCCAGGCCGCGCGTCGTCTTCTAGTGGGCCAAACCCCCTATCTAGGTCGGCCCAAGCCTAACCGTAAGGGTATAGGGGTTAATACCCCCACAGTTAGGGACCAATACTAGGTTACCCAAAGAGGAGGGGCTAATGGTCATCTACATTAATTCATCTGAACAATCAAGAGCGTGACTACAGCTCCAACCGACCCTTAGGTGCATGGGCTCCGCCTTGCCTAACCCTAAGGCCTCGGACTCCACCTCGCTCGACCCTTGGGTTTACGCTCTACCTCGCTAGATGCTTGGGTTTATGCTCTGCCTCACCCAGCCTCTAGACGAGGGCTCCGCCTTGCCTGACCCTAAGGTCGTGGGCTCCGCCTTGTCCGACCCTTAGGTTTGTGCTCCTCCTCGCCCGACCCCAAGGCCACAAGCTCCACCTCGCCCAACCCTTGGGATTGTGCTTTGCCTCCCCTGACCCCGAGGCCACGGGCTCTGTCTCGCTCGATGGAGACCCATGCCGCCGCCAACCACTCTAGGTCCAAGTGTATGGGTCTAGGTCAAAGCTCAAACACTAGGGAGGATACCGGCATGCCCCGATGTAACCCGCGGCTACGACAGGCCATACCTGAGGATTCACATTAGGAACAGCATCGGGCGTACCGGTGCTGTTCTGCCTAACCATCGTATGAACACTGGCAGGGGTGTCAGTTCACCACGACGTCCACTAGGACAAAGTGGAGCGCTATGACCGGCAAATGACGCCTACGCATGGCGCCAGCGACAGAAAAGGCCATGATGTGGAGTCGTCCCTGTTGACATCTACAAGGTCGGCGGGACCCGCATGAAGGCCAAGAAGGACCTAGCGATCCTGGAGGCCTTCGGCTCTCTCTTGTTCTTCTCTTTCCCTACGCTATGACCCGTGCTTTCCCTTGGCCTATAAAAGGGAAAGCAGGGCACCCCATGAAGGGGATTGGGGGATCGATCGATTGAGGCCATACCCGATCGAACCATCACGAACCCATCGAACCTCGAATCGACCAGAACACAACACAAGCACATGACTGAGCAGCAACCAAGCTCTCAGCACCCATTCACTCTTTCCACCAGAGACTTGGGACATGTCCCTCTCTCGCTTGTTTGTAACCCCTACAATAAACTTTCAGTGCTAGTAACACGAGCAGCAGCAATGAATTGGACGTAGGGACATTCTGCCCAAACCAGTATAAATCTCGTGTCCTCTAAGCACACCATCCGAGCCAGATGTGAAATACTAGAAATTTACTCGTTGGTGGTAACTCGAAACACCGACGCTCTCTGTCCCAAAATAAACGCATATCTCGCTTTCCAAGAAGTAATTTTTTTAAAGTTTGACCAAATTTATATAAAAATATACTAATATTTATGATGTATAATAACTATGTATAGACTATATAATAAACTTATTTGAAAATATAAATGTTGATACTATTTTCTATAGTTTTAGTCAAACTTAAAAAGTTTAATTTGACTCCTCGAGAAACGAGATGTGCATTTATTTTGGGACGGATGAAGTATATCTACCTTAGCGGAGCGTTATAACCTAGAATAGCAGTTACTTTGACGACAGCATGGGATATATCCTCGTCTTTAGAAGTTTATCCTTGACTTGCTTTTACTTACCACATTTAAGCTTCCATATTGTTCTTTTTCATATAATCTTTACCTTTCCTATATTAGCCTAGGCTAGTTGATAGCAAATTGGTTCTAGATTGCAAAACCCGGACTTTGGTAGGTAGAGCACACTAGAAGAAAATTAAGATCACATCATGCTATATTAATTTATGGGTTTTCTAGTGAAATTCAAGTAGAGCCCTAGCACTACTCTAGCAAACTTGATGGAGGCGGGCAAAACACATTTTCTAAGGTGGGCAAGCAGTCCGCATGGAAGTTAACGCTTGCATTAATCTAGATTATCAGAGGCGGTCAAATGCTCGCCTCCGAAAATACATTAAAAACAAAAGAAAAGAAAAGCCCATCCACAACCCGTTAAGCCCATCAATGGGCCCACGTCGTCCTGGATCCGTAGCGGGGGTGCAACTGCCTGCATACGTGCCAGCGGCGCAGCCGCCCTGGATCTGCCGCTAGGGGTGCTACCCTTAGATCAACTACGGGGGTGTGGCCGCCTGCCTAAGCCCGCGGGGGCCACGGACCCTGGGTCCGCCGTCGCTCGATCTGTTGGAGTGCGTGGTGCCCTAGCGGGGACGCCTGCCACCAGGCCCTCGCTGCCGTGCGTAGAGAGAGGTGTGGGAGAGATGAGAGAGATGCGTGTGAGAAGAGAGAGCTGACATGAGAGAGAGAGAGAGAGAGGGGATTTGTGGGCTAGGGTTTTGTTTGTTTATATGATGCGGCCTGATTTCTGGCCAAGATGGGCTTCTAGTGGGCTCGGCTACATTAACATAGGTGGGCCTCTTAAAAGGTCCGCCTCCGAAAATGGCTTTCCATTTTAGGAGTAGTGCTAGGTCTCTACTTGAATTTCACTAGAAAAACTGTAAATTAATATAGCATGATGTGATCTTAAAATGGATGCCATTTTTGGAGGCGGACCCGCTTCTGTAAATCTATTTTAGGACTCCGTAAATCCATTTTAGGTGACGGGCAGTTCTTGACCATCCTTATAAATAAAACATCCACCTCAAAAAATGCTCATGTACTTTAGAAGACGGTTTGATTTTGTGACTGCCTCCATTAATGATTGGGCAGTGTCTCGCAAAATGATTTATGTAGTAGCGTAGGTTTAGATTTTTAAAGACACGCCCACCCCCTCTCCCCATTGGGTCTTTTGGCCTCTTGGACTCGAGGTTCCCTTACATGAGCAATTTACATACAGATATAGGGATACCTTTAGACTATTTTCTAAGTCTTCTTGTGGTAACTTTTTTAGAAGATCTGTTGGGTATTATTGTCAATGATGCTTAAAACAACTTATTGAATTAATGAACATATGTTTCTCATTTGGTGTGAATTTATAGGATTTATATTCTATTTAGTGCATCTCGTGAAGATTAATGGTTCATTAAAGTATCTTTAAATGATAGATTATAGTAAGACAATATGGATGTGGTTGTTTGTCTTCTTAAGGCCTGGTGTTGGGGTGTTAGGTCGTCCACAGCATGTGCTAGGAGGAGGGAGATCATTTGGGCGCACCGCTCCTCCAGTTGCAGCCAACGATGCCAATTCCTATGAAAGCCAGAAAATCTACTAATAGGTTTAGTGAAACCATCAATTTCATGTTACAAATATTGGTATGTTTTTTCTATAAACTTCGTCGAAGTTAGATGCATTTAGTTTATAGAAGAAAGGTAACGTTACATATAATCTAGAACAGATGAGTTAATACCTCTTTGAACCTATATATTCTAGTACAATAATTAAGCAACCACCATTATTTTAGTGAGCTTCTCGAAATGGCAGTGCTACCTACGTCATATCTGATCTCACCGTCAGGCAAGACGGGCCAAAAAATTAGGAACCACCCGGGGTGGCTCTACCGCCCTTGCTTGATTGCGCGAAGCAGGCTTGACGGAGACGTGATGTTAAAAACATAGTACCGTCTAGAACATCGGGGCTTATATAAAATTTGGCCCTGTTTGGTTTGTAGGTTCTCATAAAATTTCTGTCACATTAAAAATTTATATATATGCATAGAGTATTAAATATTAGTTAATTATGAAATTAATTACATAACTTGTGACTAATTTGCAAGACGAATCTTTTAAGCCTAATTAGTTCATGATTTAACAACATGGTGTTACAGTAAACATATGCTAATGATAGCTTAATTAGCTTAAAAATTCGTCTCCCAAATTAACCTCCATCTATGTAATTAGTTTTATAATTAATCTATACTTAATACTCTTTATTAGTATCTAAATATTTAATGTGACATAAATTTTAGGAACGACTACAGAACCAAACACATTAATAACTTCTAACTATTTAGATTTGGGGAAAAGCTATAGAACTGTCGGTTGTTTCTGTGACATTCAACACCCGATTTTTTTGCCGTCGGATCTGTTTCTGGCTTCGCTTTCAGCCGTTGGTTCCACGGTGCCTGTTTGCATCTCGTATACTATTTGTTCTGTCACTGTCATCTGGTCCCACGTACAGTATTTGATTTTGGGTAACGCGCCCGTTTTTTAATCGTTCTTTTCGGCTGCATGTCTTCTTCGGTGGTAGTCGAGTCTAGAGGTCTCCAGGCGTGGAGCTCGCCGGGATCTCGCGGCGACTGGTAGGGTTCGTGTCTCTGCCCCTCCCCTTTCCAGTTTTTTTTTCCTGTTCTTCTCAGCCTGCGCTGCTGTTTCCTGTGGCCTGTGGCTTCCTTTTTGCGGTGTTTGTCTTGGGCTGCGGCAAGGGGCTCAGGCGCCGGCAGTGTAAGAGATGGACGCTCCTGGACCTCCCCCATCGCCACGCCCGCGGCCAGCGACAGCTCCGCTCACCTGCTCGCCAACACCATCCCCCAATCCGTTCTCCATTACCTGCGCAGTTGCTGCCCCAGTGCTTCGCGACAGTAGCATGCTAGCGGCCGCGTGGGGGGCACCGGGCGTCGGCGGTGGTTGCCTGATGGCGTGATGCGGACGGGCAGTACGGCGATGGCGCGATGCGGAATAGGATCGCGAACTGGCGTGACCGAGCGAGCTGGCTATTTTGTTGTTGTTGTTTGCTTTTTAAATTTGATCCCTACTTCATTGCTTGTTTTTTTTTTGTTTTTCTTTGTTGTAATTTGGTGTCCCAGTTAGCAGTTTTTTTTTTTTGTTGTTGTTTTGTTTTAAGTTTGACCCTTAATTGGTAGCCCAATTTATATGTAGTTATTTTTTATATATAATTTGGCCTTGAGTTGTCAGTTTTTTTTGTTTTTATTGTTTCTGTTTTTTTTAATTTATCTATAGTTCATAGCTTGTTTTGTTTTAGGGGTGTTTTAATAATTCGGTTACAATCAGCTGTTTTTTTTTTCTTTTTTTAAGTTTGGCTCTTAATTGACAGCCCTTTTTTATGTTGTTTTTTTATATATAAATTTGGCCTCCAGTACGTGGCCCTTCGGTATTCAGCTGTAGCTTGAACTATAGCATTAATGGCTGCAATTATGCAGTAATGATCTTTGTATATACGACACGTTTGCAACTTGCCATATGCCAACGATGAACCCGGTAAGTTTTAAGAGCTCATTGCAGATCTCTGTGGCCTGACATGGTTGGTTGTAAGATGGTGTGGCCTGATGGCGTGTTTTGCCTGTAATGGCTTCGGCTGGCAGAAGTTTGGCTGAAACTTGTCGAAAATACTATTCTGGCTGAATTATTATGAGAGAAAAACACTGTTCCAGCTAGAAAAAAAAAACCGAACAAGCCGAATATGAGGTAAGCCGAACGGGACCAATGGTTACCACCTGTATCCGAACCTGCACTTGCAGTATGGGCTATGAGATTTGCAATTTTTAGCCTTTCTAGATTTAATTTGTCTCTTAGTTTTCAAACGTGTATTTTACCATCCTGTCTAGCCCAGTAATTTGTTAGACAACAACAAAAAAAAAACAGCACAATACATATTTGGATGGCACAATTGGGCTTCATGAAGCCTGCGGATTTGACCTTTCCACCTAAGCAACCGGCCCACAAAAGCAACAAAACAGTAAAAAACAAAAAGGCGTAAGAATAAAATACAATGGATCAAAATTTGTGTGTTGCAACGTGTTGAAACACTCGAATCTTTGCTATGCCCTGCATCGGTTGTTTTCATGGGCCGTAATCACGTTGGAAGCCTACAAAACAACCGAATGACAGGTAGACACTCCCACCTAGATTTGTCAACATTGGTCTTTAAGATCCCACCTAGATTTGACCCGAGGATCCAAAAGCTCCTCTATGTCATGCTCATCGCCAGGCGCAAGCTCCGGCACTACTTCGACGCCCACCCTATGGTGGTCGTGTCTTCCAGTGGCTTGGGGGACGTCATCAACAACCGGGAGTCCACCGGCCGCATCGCCAAGTGAGGGCTCGAGCTCATGGGCCTCTACATCACCTACGCCCCCCGCACCGCAATCAAGTCCCAAGCCCTCGCCGACTCCATTGCGGAGTGGATTGAGGAGCAGGCCTCGACCGCCCCCGTCAAGGTGGAGTATTGGACCATGTACTTCGACGGCTCCTTCACCCTTGAGGGGGCAGGCGCGGGGGTTCTCCTCATATCCCCCAGCGGCGACAAACTAAGGTATGCCCTTCAACTCCACTTCCGGACCACTAACAACGTTGCAGAGTACGAGGCGCTCCTCCACGGTATCCGGGCGGCCGTCAAGCTCGGTGCTCGGCGCCTCTTCGTATGAGGAGACTCCGAACTGATTATCAACCAAGTCATGAAGGAGTCAACTTGCCACGATGTGAATATGGAGGCCTACTGCACGGAGGTCTGGAAGTCGGAGGACAAGTTTGACGACATCGATCTCCATCACGTCCTCCGGCGGGACAACGAGGAGGCCGACTCCTTGGCAAGGCTGGCATCCTCCCAGAAGCTCCCGTCGTTCGGAGTCTTCCTCGACAGCATATTTAGAGGCCCGCACGTCTCTAAGAACGTCGGAGATGGATCCAAAGTATACAGGCATTTGACACACATCAGAGACGTGTCTTTTTGGTACAAGCATGTCCATTTGACGCATCTCTAATTATACATTGTGACGCTTCATATTTTAGCGGTAAAAGATGTGTATGTCTTCTTTGTGTGTGATGCTGTCATGGTGTAGAAAACAACTATAATTACTGCAGGTAATCTCCCTGACAAGTGTTTTATTCATTACAATCTGCATAAGAAAGCAAACAGCAATGTCTGCATAGTAAATAAAGTAAAAATACAGGAGCATCACATCACATACCAAACACCCACAAGTGTTTGTTTATTGTAACAAACCTTAGGGAAAAGAAAGTGGCGGTGCCTGGCGGCACCAATACGGCTATATGGTAGTACATCTCAGTCGTGAAGGTTCCTCAGGATCATGGGAAGCCCGAACCTGGGCATCAGGGTGATCGCTTCCTTGGGTGCATGGACATACTTTGCCGAGAGCTCAAACGAGAACCTCTGAAGGATCATGGCGATCCCGATACGGGCCTCAAGCATCGCGAAGTTCTGGCCAATGCAGGCCCTAGGCCCCTGGGAGAAGGACAGCAGGGCATTCGGGGTGTTGCCAGCGCCTTTGGACACGCCGTGCTCGAACCTGGCAGGGTTGAACTCGTCGGCATCATGGCCCCAGACATCCTTGTCCCTGTGCAGCAATGCAATTGGTATCGATAGCATTGTTCCCTTGGGCACCCTTATACTGCCGAGCTGGATGTCTGAGCCTGTGCCCCTTCTTATCAACACCACGGGGCTGTAGAGCCTCAGTGACTCGAGAAGTACCATGTTAACCTGAACAGCAACAGCAACAGATGTCAATATAACATCATCCAAAATTGACTTGTCGTTTCGTTTGTACAGTTGGGGAAACCACTTTAATTTTGGAAGGGGATATATATGCGAGGTTTACCAGTTTGAGCTTGGTGACCATGTCCGGATTTGGCACTGCATTGCCACACTCTCTCAGCACCTCCTCCCTCAGCTTGTGTTGCCACTCGGGGTACCTGCTCAGCAGGAACATGGTCCAGGTGAGGAGGTGCGAGGTGGTGTCCTGCCCTGCGAATAAGAAGGTCTTGCACTCGTCCACGATCTCCTGGGTTGTGAGCATCTGGTGCCCTTCTTGCTCCAGAGCGCGCGCTTCGAGCATGAGACCGAGGAGATCGTTGCCGTATCCATTGGTGTCCTTCTCAGCAAGGCGCCCTTCGATTATCTCCATGAGCATGCTCCTCACCTTCTGGTCCAGTTTTTCAACTCGTCGCCTGCTCTTGCTAGTTGGCAATTTCAGTTTCCTTCATGTATATATATGGAGATGAATTTGGATTGAGTTCATAATTTAGTAGTACTTTATTTGCTGAAGTCATTGCCTTTACACAAAGTAGCAAGCATTGCATGCAGTTGATTAGTTGAATAATCAGTGTTTACCATAGACAACCAGGAGCTGGGATATCAAGCGATGCTGAGAATGCGAGTTCTTGGAGCTCCTTCTGCGCGAGGAACACCTCTTTGCCCTCCTAGTAGCTGCTCCCGAAGGCCGTGTGCGCGATCACATCTGAAGTCAGCTCTGAGAATTCACTGCAGAGTTCAATTTCAGCCTCATGGTTGGTATCCTGCTGTATCTGAGATTGCCATTGCTGCATCATACGCTGCGCCAAGTCTGCCATGACCACAGACATCTCCTGCGACATGATAATGCAATTATGGTTTTTTTAAAAGAGATAAATTCTGCTTTGAAGAAAGCAATGTCCATACAGGACTGGGGATACCAGTTTAAAAAGGAAATCAAGTCAGCACTAATAATGCGATTATGTTAAATAAGTTAAGGAATTAAGGGACAAAATAAACTTAACCTAAAGAAAGCACTATATAAATCATTATGCAGGAGTAATTAATCACCCTGTTCGCTTGTTGGTTTCAGCCAGCCCAAACCAGCCAACCAACAGTATTTTCCTCTCACAACAAACCAGCACCAACCAGCTCAAACCAGCCCAGAAACCAACCAGCGAACAGGCCGAATAATCACATTGTATTTGTATATGCAGTGGATCAGGTATGCTTGATCAGACGTCAGGCAGACCTTGAGCTTGTCGAGGTTGAAGGCCGGGTGCACCACCTTGCGGTGGCGTTTCCACTCTTCGCCGTTGGTGAGAACGAGACCCTTGCCAAGAAGTGCCTCCATGTTGGCGTTCAAGTAGTCCTTGGGGAACAGACCTGTCCTCTCCGCGAGCACCTGCTTCACCAGGTCCACCTCGGCGACGCAGATGGTCGGCACTGCGCCGAACCAGTACAGAAATGTCTTCCCTGAACGACAGACGACACACACATTTATGATGCAATTGCAATCAGGAATCAGATAGTGGATATATAAATATCCTATCATTCGATTATTCGAATAATGTCAAGATGAACATCACTTGCTAATTTATATACTGTTGTATAATTACAGATACGTACCGTAATCTGCCACCCATTTGCGGTACTGCGGCTGCACGATCGGGATGAAGTCATGGGAGCCGACGTCGAGTATGATCTTGCTCCCGGCTGCTTTCATCCGCTTGATCTCCGGCAGGGAGCCGACGAAGAACCTGTAGCTTGGGCCCCCGACGCCCTGGCCCCTAAACCACCTGCTGACAGCATAGGGCTTCCACACCAGAAGGAACAGCACTCTGATCAGCAGCGTGGAGACAAGCACGCACCCAAGACTGAACCGATGGAAACATCCATTTTTTTTTATCTGCTGATGGATGCGTTTGCTCGTGTGGCTGTGTACGTATGAATGATCGAGCTGAAGATGTTTTGGTTGTGTTGGTGCGTGGTTTGATCCATGGAGTGGAGACTGGACAGGTATATATAGGATTGGGAGCAGAGGGGCATGCAGCGCCACACGGCTAGTTCCTGACTTGGTTCACCTTATTATTTGGCTTTGTGCGATGCTGAGATCAGAACTGACGTCACTACTGAAGATTGAGATAGGGCTAATGAACCACGTGCATAGCCAGCAGTACCAGTGACAGCTCTTCTAGAGAAAGTGATCGACCACTGCCTGTGGCTACTAGCCTACTATGTAACAAGTACGTACTTGTTTGATGAGCTCACAACTGATGACAGCGAATTGCATCGCCTGCTGTTGGACGTCCATGTTGACCAGTCCTGGCACTACTAGAAAGCAGCCAGCCTTAATTTCTACAAAGCCACAGTAATCTGCTGGAAATTTTTTATTCGGGCTGAGCTCTGCATGTCTGTGTGCAAGTGAGGGCACCTGCTGCTTCGCCTGCACTTTTGCAGGCTGGGCCACCCCTCTAAAAGATATCATCGTATTGTTCAGAATAATCGGATGTAAAATGGGTATGGGCTACTGTTTGCTCCAATCACACATAAGAAAAGTTATGTCAAGGTGAGCGCACCTGCGGCTTCGTCTGCACTTTTGCAGGCTGGGCCGCCCCTCCAAAAATATCCATCTGATTGTTCAGATTAATCGGGTCTAAAATGGGCACGGGCTACGGTCTGCCCCAATCATACATAAGAAAAATTATTACGTGTATAATATAGACTCTCTCCGTCCCAAAATAAACACATATCTATAATAACTATCATTAGATTGAGTATAGACTATATAATAAACTTATTTGAAAATAATCGGGTCTAAAATGGGCACGGGCTCCGTCTTGCCTGACACCGAGGCCGCGGACTCCGTCTAGCCCGTCGGAGACCCATGCCGTCGCCAACCACTTCAGGTCCAAGTGTATAGGCCTGGGTCAAAGCTCTGACACCAGGGAGGAGACCGGCACGCCCCGATGTAACCCGCGACCACGACAGGCCATACCCGAGGATTCACATCAGGAACAGCGTCGGACGTATCGGTGCTGTTTTGCCTAACCCTCGTACAAACACTGACAGGCACGTCAGTTCACCACGATGTCCGCCAGGACAGAGTGGAGCGCCATGACTGGCAGACGACGCCTGCACATAGCGCCAGTGACAGACAGGGCTGCGACGTGGAGCCATCCCTATTGACATCTACAGGATCGACGGGACCTGCATGAAGGATAAGAAGGACCTAGCGATCCTGAAAGCCTTTGGCTCTCTCTGATTCTTTTTTTTCCCTCCGCTGTAACCCATACTTTCCTTTGGCCTATAAAAGGGAAAACAGGATGCCTCACGAAGGTGATCAAGGAATCGATTGATTGAGGCCAGACCCGATCGAACCATCACGAACCTATCGAACCTCAAATCAACCAGAATACAACACAAGCACATGGCTGACCAGCAACCGAGCTCTCGGCACCCGTTCACTCTTTCCACCAGAGACTTGGGACCTATCCCTCTCTCGTCCGTTTATAACCCCTACTATAAACTTTCAGTGCTAGTAATATGAGCAGCAATGTCGAACTGGACGTACGGATATTCTACCTAAACTAGTATAAACCTCGTGTCCTCTAAGCACACCATCCGAGCCAGACGCGCAATACTAGAAATTGACTCGTTGGTAATAACTCGAAACACTAACAGTTGGCGTCAGGTAGGGGCCTTTTGCGCATCTTGACATCCACACCAGGCTTTGGATGGCTAGTCACAACACCAGCTAGGTCTTGGGCACGCACGTGCACTTTGGGAGCCTAGACTTCATCGTCACGACAGATGGAGAGTTGGTGCGGCATCTCGTCGCCATCCAACCTCTCCACTTCATCGGCCTCGACGCGATCGTCGAGGCACTTGAGGAGCTATAGCTACATGCACCAGAGGCCCACGCCCTCAGGAGCGACCAGCTCCTCGGCTTCGACTACGGGAGGTTAGAGCATCAGCTCGGTGTCTTCCTATGACCCCGACCATCACGAGAGGATCTATGCTACCTCACCTTTTCGTTCACCCATGTCATGGCATAGCTTGCCGGGAGAGAACCGCTCTCGCCAGAATACCTCATCCGGAGCTCCCCGATAGTGCTCCCATTCGATCTTCGCAACGCCACAGAGACCATTGGCCACCTTATGGCACAACACACGCCTCCATCCCCCATGAACGATGAGTTCATGGGGATGACCAAATATGTCGTGACGTCTTTCCACGACCTCCTCGTAGGAGAAACAGAGCTGCCCTTCACCTCTGACTCTAGCAGGGGGAACCATCACTCCTCTCGTGAATGTGACATGACAGGTACCCCCAAGGAACACTTCGAAATCATCCATGAGGAAGAGGCTACCCCAATGAACGACCTCGATGACGAGGTCGAGGGGGACGTAGGGGCCCCACCTCACCTGCAGATGGAGCAGCTGAAGGCCTAGCACCAAGAGCTCGAGGAAGCATGACTCCAGCTCGAGTAAGAACGCGTAGAGCTTGGTCGAGAGATTGAGCGTGTGGGGGTATTAACCCCTATACCCTTACGGCTAAGCTTGGGCCGGTCCGGATCGATGGGTCCGGTCCACCCGAAAGACGACGTGCGGCCCAGCCAACCTGATCGGAGTCCCGCACAAGGAGTCAAGGCGGATTTGGCGATCAAGCAGGATCCTGGTCGGTTAGAATAGAAATCCTTATCCGACCACATATGGCAATTGTAACTGACTAGGATTAGTTTCCAGATCTATAACCCTACCCTCCGAACTATATAAGGTGGGCAGGGGATCCCTCTAAAAAACATCTCTCATTGACATACAGCAATACAAATTAGACGCAGGACATAGGTATTACGCCTTCTTGGCGGCTGAACCTGAATAAAACCTCGTGTCTGTCTTGCGTCACCATCTTGTTTGTGGCTTGTGCATCTATCTGCCGATAATCTACTACCTTGGGCATACCCCTAGGTAGACTACCAACCATATTTTGTCGACAGAGCACCATGAAGACAGTGGGCGTGCGCGCGCCATGGCCCGCGACGTGAATTAGAGGATCATCGAGGATGATGAAGCCTTCCCACACTTCACCAAGGCAAGCTAGAACATCACCGCTGCGGCGGCCTTGCTCCGGGGGCTTTTGGGGCCCATGACACCCGAGCATCATCGGGCCCATCGTGAGATTCGCACGCTACTCGAGTGTGCGGCGACGCAGCAGGTCAAGAGCTCACTGTCTCGACGACGTGAGCTCGACGACAGCCAGCGCACGCCCTCGGAGCGACCCGACTAGGACGCCTTAGTCCACCAGGTGACGCAAGGCGGCAATCCACGCACCGCGGTCCCGGTGCATGAGCGTCTCGACCGCCACCATGACACACACGACACCCTTGATGCCCATAGGCGTGCCCACGATGATGTGTGGGAGGGGGCTAGCCATGGCTACCACCCTCATCGTGGTGGATGCTATGACAGCGGCGATGACCGAAGCCCAAGCCCCAACTTGCTGGGACCTCAGGCCTTCGGTCGACATATCCTTAATGCCACCTTCCCGCCACTGTACCGACCACCAACCAACATCCCAAAATTCTTTGGGGAAACGAACCCCAGACTATGGCTTGAGGATTATCGGCTTGCTTGCTAGGCCGGTGGAGCAGATAATGATGATTTCATTATCTACAACCTTCCATTGTTCCTGGCCGATTTGACACGAACATGGTTGGAACGCCTTTCGCCTAACAAAATCCAAAGTTGGGCGGACCTGAAAGAGATCTTCGTGAGAAACTTCTAGGGCACATACATGCATCCTGGGAACCCATGGGATCTCAAAAACTACCGACAAAAGGCTGGGGAAACCCTTCCTGGGTACATCTGATGCTTCTCCCTGTAGTGCAACAAGCTGCCTAACGTCACCGACACCGATGTCATAGGAGCTTTCCGATCTAGGAATACCTATGAGTCCATGGTCCATAAGCTAGGACGTAAGGGCCCGTGAACCACCAAGGAGCTCCTCGACATCACCACCAGCCACATAATGTTGCCGCCGCTGACGTCATAGTAGCTTTCCTATCTAGGACCACCTATGAGTCCCTGGTCCATAAGCTGGGACATAAGGGCGCGTGAACCACCAAGGAGCTCCTCGACATCTGCCTAACGTCGCCAATGCCGACTTCATAGGAGCTTTCCTATCTAGGGCCACCATCGGCTCCGATGACTTCATCGCCATGGCCACGGAGGAGGTGTGGATTCAGTCTGTGCTGACCACTGCTTTACCTGCATCGGCTACGGCTCCAACCACGATGGGTACAGCTATGACCATGATGGATCTGGCTCTAACCACGGTACATCTGGCTCCAACCATGCCTGCATCGTCTTCAGCCACACCGACAACTCATCGTCCGCTTCCCCGCTATAAAGGAAAGCAGATCGACAACACCGACCTGCTCGACTCCATCGATCGGGTTGGCACCAAACTTGCTGAAACCCTAGCTCTGGTAAGTACGATTCAAAGTCAACCTAATGAGCAGGTAACCGCTCCCCATAATAGATCTACCCGACTAGCTCAGACCAGTCGTCCTGCACGACTTGGTACAGATCTCGTGGTCATATCTACTCCTGAAGGGCGCTCCGCTCGTCGCCGGCCAGCCTCCACGATGGGTCTCTGGCTCTCCGAGTACGAAGCCTCGATGGAGAACCACCAGGTCTAGCCCTACGGCCTACGAAACGCTGCCTCCAGCTACACGTATAACCTACAACGCCACTTGGATCTGTGTTTTATGCACCGACCTCGACCGAAGCCGCATGACTTCGTCAACATGATCCGGACTGAAGATTATCAAGAAGGATCCATCCACACAGTCCAAGAGGGTGACTCCAGCTCCTTGTCTGGCATCGCATCTAAAGCATCTGTCGACACTGAGCTTCAGCATCACGAAGACGATGGTGCCAAGTACGATCTGGACCTGCCAGACCACGCCTCAGGGTTTTCACAATTCCCGTCTTTCCCACCAAGATGAGGGGATTTGATCCATGTTGTCAGCAATGACGAACCGCCAGCGGTTGGCGAAACAGAACAAGAAAGGACCGCACGCGAAGCATGCAATATTGACCGGTTTAATCGCCGACAAATCGAAGTTGAAGCAGACCAGGAGGCACGACGCATAAGGGTCCAGCCACGCGACCTCAACGATGCTTTCGACAGGGTGGGGGACAAACAGGTCTTCAGGACTCCAAGTGCCAACGTAGCCATCGCCATGGCGACAATGCAACGGCTACCCAACACCTCGGAAACCCAAGTGGTTTGCGATGAAATACGAGCCTATCTGACGGTTGCCATGGCCTAGACCGCAGAGATTGTAAATCAAGTTCGGGCTCCATCCGTCTCAGTCGAGTCAAGCTACAGCCGCCAGCTCCCAAGTCGCTCACAGCCACTCAACCCACATGGCTCGCACAATAATGACCCATCAAACAACCGTCAAGGCAGAAACGGTGGCCACAATGGTGGTCAGGATGACAACCGCTGTCGGGAGGACAATCATCGCGACGTCTAGGACGATAATCGTTGAGACAACCGCGACAATTGCCGCGATAACCACGGTCGTAGGGCTAATCCAGATGGCAATCGAGATCACCACGATGGCAATAACGATCTCCGCCATTACCTCGGTGGATGCGATCTGCACGCTCGCATCAACCAGAGAGCCGATGATCGAGCATCCTACGAAAGCTATCACCATATGGAGTATGACACTGCCCACGGTCCGCCGGGTTTGAAGCAGTTTACTCCACACCTTCGCCAAGTCATATGGCCCAAGAATTTCAAGCTCGAGAAACTTCAGAAGTACGACGGCAAGGAAAACCCCAAATTATGGGTCATGCTCTATGAAACCGCGTGTAGATCAGCCATGGCTGACGAGCATGTCATGTCTAACTACTTCCCAGTCGCTGTTGGCCATGCAGGTCACCAATGGCTGGTCAGCTTGCCGGCGAACTACTTTGATTCTTGGCAGGAGCTTAAGCAAGCCTTCATCGACAATTTCATCGCTACTTGTGAACAACCGGGCAACAAGTACGATCTGTAATGGATCCGAGATCGGAAAGATGAGCCACTGCGCGAGTACGTCTGGCGTTTCTTAGAGATGCCCATCAAGGTCCCATCAATCTCCGACAACAAGGCAATCGAGGCTTTCATCACTGGCCTCCGCTTCCATGACGCCCTAAGAGACAAGCTCCTTCGGAAGAGACCTGAATCGGTCACAGCGCTCCTATCCACCGCTAAGAAATATGCGGACGCCGACGACGCCAAGAAGATAATTATTGAAGAAGCAGCAAGGCTTCCACGCTCTGACCACCCCCCACACCGCGACGACTACCGCGGCAACCGTGGTCGGAACGACAATTTTGACCACCGCAACCAGCGCAACGACTCCCGTGACCACCACGACCAACGTAATCAGCGGCGTAACTGCCATGATGATTACAGGAGCAAGCGTGCTCAGGAAGACGACGACGAGGTCAATACCGTTAAAAAGGGTGGTGGACGTCGTAATTACGAAGATGACTATGCCAAAGCATTGAAGGGGCCCTGCCAGCTCCATCCTAAGTCAAACCATACCATGGAGAATTGCCGCGTTCTCAAGTCTATCTATATGTGTCAATAGGCTCCGGATACATCCAACAAGCCTAACGATGCAGGGGAACAGCGCAATGAGGATAACGACGACAACGATGTAGACCCTCGTCACAAGTACATCAAGCCAACCGATCGCGTGCACACCATCATCGGAGGCAAAGTGTCCATCGAGACCAAGCGGGAACACAAGCTGCTCGCCCGTGCTTGCTTGAACATGGCCAACGCCGATAACCTCCTCATCGATCCGCGGCTCCCTCCGTGGTCTCACCGTGAAATCTCTTTCAGCAGAAAGGACCAATGGGCCGCAATACCTGAGCTAGGATGTTTTCCCCTGGTCCTCGATCCTTGTATCAATAAGGTCCAGTTCAATAGAGTACTGATCGATGGTGGCAGCTCCATTGATATACTATTCAAGAATAGTCTGCCCGCCCTAAAGATAGCTCAGGCAGATCTTAAGCCATATGAGGCACAGTTCTGGGGTGTTCTCCCCAGACAGAGCTCTACACCTCTCGGGTAGATCACGCTACCTGTGCAGTTTGGGACCCCAGACCACTTCCGCACCGACTACATCAACTTTGTGGTCGCTGACTTCGACGGCACCTACCATGCTATTCTTGGTCGACCGTCGCTCACCAAGTTCATGGCCATACCTCATTACAGGTATCTGGTGCTCAAGATGCCTACCGAGAAAGGAGTCCTAACCCTCTGAGGTAATGTGTACGCCGCTTACACCTGTGAAGACGATAGTTTCAAAATAGCAGAGGCCCATGACCTCTCTATTCGCATGGCCGAGACCATGCTCGATGCTAAGAAGACCTCAGCTGACCACCTGGAGATCCTAGAGCTCGAGGCTCCACACAAGAACATCAAGTTAAAGGAGCACAAGGTGATCCAGCTGGTTGACGGCGATTCCAGCAAAACGGTCCTTATCGGGGCCAACCTGGATCCCAAATAGGAAGACGCGCTCATCGGGTTCTTGAGGAACAACGTGGATGTGTTCGCATGGAAACCTGCCGACATGCCCGGTGTACCTCGGAACTTGATCGAGCACTCCTTGAATATCAACAGCAAGGCCAAACCTATCAAGCAGAAGCTACGACGGTTCGCTCGTGACAAAAAGGAGGCGATTAGGGTAGAAGTTACACGGCTTTTGGCAGCCGGATTTATCAAAGAAGTGTATCATCCGGAGTGGTTAGCCAACCCAGTTCTTGTACGTAAAAAGAATAATGAATGGAGAATGTGCGTTGATTACACTGATCTCAACAAACACTGCCCTAAGGACCCCTTCGGCTTACCTCGCATAGACGAGGTCGTAGATTCAACCGCTGGTTGTGAGCTCCTTTTCTTTCTCGATTGCTACTCTGGTTATCACCAGATTGCTCTCAAAAAGGATGATTAGATCAAGACGTCTTTCATCACGCCTTTCGGCGCCTACTGCTACATGACTATGTCGTTCGGGCTCAAGAACGCCGGGGCTACATACCAACGCGCCATTCAGGCCTGCCTCACAGACGAGATAAAAGATGACTTGGTAGAGGCCTATGTGGATGATGTAGTTGTCAAAACCAAGGAAGCACATACCCTTGTTGACAACCTAAAATGCACCTTCACAGCCCTCAATACATTCCAATGGAAGTTAAACCCAAAGAAGTGCATCTTTGGTGTTCCTTCTGGTATATTGCTAGGCAACATCGTCAGTTACGACGGCATACGCCATAATCCAGAGAAAGTCAAAGCTGTCTTAGACATGAAGCCCCCCAAAAAGGTGAAGGATGTCTAGAAGCTTACCGGATGCATGGCTGCTCTCAGCCGTTTCATATCAAGATTAGGAGAAAAAGGACTACCGTTTTTCAAACTGCTCAAAGCATCCGAGAAGTTTGAGTGGTTGGAGGAAGCAGACGCTGCCTTCACGTAGCTAAAACAATACCTTACATCACCTCCGGTCCTCACTGCTCCTAGAGAAGACAAAACTCTCCTACTTTACATTGCGGCAACCAATCGGGTGGTCTCCACTACCATGGTGGTCGAGCGCGATGAGCCGGGCCACACCTATAAGGTATAGCGGCCAATTTATTTCATCAATGAAGTACTCAACGAATCCAAGACCAGGTACCCACAGATTCAGAAACTGCTCTACGCCATACTGATAACATCCTGAAAGTTGAGACATTACTTCGACGGATATCGTGTGGTGGTCATGACCGAGTACCCTTTGGGGGACATCATTCGCAATAAGGATGCGAACGGGCGCATCGTCAAATGGGCAATGGAGCTATGCCCCTTCTCCTTGGAATTTGCAAGCCGTACTACAATCAAGTCTTAGGCACTCATCGATTTCATCGTCGAGTGGACAGACTTAAGCACACCTGCCTCTCTGGGATCCGATGAATATTGGACGATGTACTTCGACGGCTCTCTCAACATTGACGGTGCGGGAGCAGGAGTTCTTTTCATGTCACCATCCAAGGAGCAGCTCTGGTACGTCCTCAGGATTTATTTCCCGACATCTAATAACACCGCCGAATATGAAGCATGCCTGCATGGTTTATGCATTGCGGTTGAGCTTAGTGTTAAACGTCTCTATGTCTACAAAGACTTAGCTCTGGTCATCAACCAACTCAATAAGGACTGGGACACGACCAGCGAGAAGATGGATGCATACTACAAATTGATTAGAAAGCTGGAAGGCAGGTTCTATGGCATCAAGTACATACACATGGTCCGGGACAAGAATCAAGTAGCAGATGCACTGTCAAAGTTAGGATCATCCTGAGCCAAAATCCCACATGGTGTATTCGTCCAAGACCTATTCATGCCTTCCATCGAAGAGGAAGTTTCCACGGCAGGCAAGCCTCCAGACCAGCAATTGGTGGCTATGGTTCCAGCGTCGAGCACTATCGGGCCACCTCTGACCACTCATGAGCCCGACTGGAGAATACCTTTCATCAAGTACTTAACAGATGGCAGCGGTTATACTGATCGGATAGAAAACGAGCGCCTGATGCGTCGTAGTAAGTAGTATCTGCTCATCGATGGCAAGTTATGGCGCAAAAACACAAAGGAGGAAATCTTGATGAAGTGTATAACCCAGGAGGAAGGCGAACATCTCCTGGACCAAATCCACTCTGGCTCCTGTGGCAACCACGTGGCCTCAAGAGCACTAGTCGGTAAGGCTTTCCGAGCAGGGTTCTATTGGCCGTCAGTAGTAGCCGATGCAGAGAAGCTAGTCCATCACTGTGAGGGTTGTCAGTTCTTCGCTAAGAGAATCTACGTACCAACACATAAGATCCAGACGATACCAGCCTCTTGGCCCTTCGCATGCTGGGGACTGGATATGATCGGGCCTTTCAAATTGGCTCCTGGGAAATTTACATGCGTCTTTGTACTGATTGACAAATTTTCTAAGTGGATAAAATATATGCCTTTAGTACAGGCATCCTTAGAGAAGGCTGTCACGTTCCTCGACCAGGTCATCCACTATTTTGGCGTACCCAACAGCATCATCACCGATCTGGGTACTCAGTTCACCGAGAACGCTTTTTGGGACTTCTACGATGAAAGGAGCATAGTAGTAAAATACATCTCGGTGGCGCACCCTAGAGCTAATGGACAAGTCGAGCGGGCAAATGGCATGATCTTGGATGCATTGAAGAAGAGGATGTATAGAGAAAACGACAAAGCTCCCAGAAGATGGCTCAAAGAGTTACCAGTCGTGGTCTAGGGCCTCAGAACTCAGCCCAGTCGTAACACCGGCGTCTCACCGTACTTTATGGTTTACGGCGCTGAGGCAGTCCTTCTAGCAGAAATAGCTTTCAAATTAGCACGGGTAGAGAACTTCGATGAAGGAAGGGTCAATGAAGTATGGGAACTAGAAGTGAACAGCGCAGAAGAGAAACGGCTCGATTCTTGCATACATATAGCCAAATACCTTGCTGTTTTGCGCAGGTATTACAACAAGAACGTTAAAGAGCGGTTCTTCGTGGTCGGGGACCTGGTCCTGAAGTGGAAGATGAACTAGGCTGGCGTCCACAAACTCGCAACCCCATGGGAGGGTCCTTTCATGATCAAGGAGGTCACACGACCAACGTCTTACAAGTTATCTCACCTGGATGGTACTAACGTACCAAACTCATGGCACATCGATAAGCTTAGACGTTTCTATGCTTAACTACTGAGATATGTACTCCTCTTGTACTTTCAATTTACTTCAATAAAGCAATTATGATTTCTCCAACCACTCTAATGTGTCACTTCGAATTTTATGGTTATTCTAACTTAGCCAGTAAAAGCCGACCACCACTCCTTCTACGGTTTTTGGAGCAGGCCTTGTCTCCGGTTCCTCCCAACACGTGCATGGGACCCGCTCTCTACGTTATGGGTGATCGGTAGGTCCTCCTTGGTTTGACTTGTCCGCGTCTACGTGTGCACAGGTCACTGTACCTCACACTCCGACCACATGGCAAACTAGGGCCGCACAAACTTTTCGAGATGATGTGTCAAGCAAAATGGTACAACTAAACAGAACATTAAACATGTTCTCACTTAGTTACACCAAGATAAAGTTTCAAGCTTAAATACATTTTATACAAAGCAAACAAGCTTATAATGATATATAGTTACGTTATTACAAGCTTGCCTGAAGAGGCTCAAGTTTACAATAACACAACTATGTCCTCCTTCTACAGCTCTAAGCCTATTACATTGGCTGGTTGGGGCACGTGGCACTTACTGCTCGCCGCTTCTGATATCCTACTCGAGTCTCGGGGACTCTTGTGCTAGTCGAGCTGAAGGGGATGGCCCCACCGGTGCCTGGCTGGTCGAGACCGCAGGCTTTGTTGGTTGGCTTGCAATTGATGGCGTTTCCAGCTGACTTATTCATGGTGTACCCTGTACAGGTGCTGTCCCACCTCCACACAGGTTAATGTCGCCAATTATCTTTGACGACAAGTCTAGCTGGGCTGTCCAAAGCTCCTCCGGCTTGTCTGGGTCTACCTCCTTTGGGTACCTAGCCTCTAGGCACTTGAGATCGATCAGGGGGTAGTGGGCATGCACCATGCTTAGTACATGGGCACCCATGTACTGACCCGCCTCCTTCACGAACTCTTAGAACCATCCCCACGCTTGTCTTCATCTCTCAACCAGTCCGAGCTGGGGCATCCTTGGCTCTTCCTCTGTGAGCACCGGGTCGATAAGGTCGAGGACGGGCACAATGCCAGTTGCCACTTCTTGGCACCGGTTCTTCCACGTGTCCCGCTCCTCGGTGGCCTCAAGGCATCACGCTTTCCAGTCGTCACGCTCTTTGATCACGGCCTCTAGGTGCCTCTTGGCATTGACTTTTAAAACTAAACATCGTAAAAGACATCAAATGTACTGACACGACAAGACAAGGTGGGCAACAGAATGAGAAAGGTGGTCTAGAATACTTACTTTTCAGTTCCTCCTTCATTTTGGTGGTGTGGTCCTAGAGTTGAGACTGGCTGCGTGCTAGTTTCTCGTTGTCCTCCTTCAGACGACCACACTCTACGGTCACGCGGCTATTCCCCTCTTGGAGGCGGGTCACTTCAGCTTCTAAGCCTACATTACAGCTGTCACTACCAACAACGCAACAATACATGTTACACACCTGCTGTGATAAAGTGACAACTTACTTATTTTTTTCCTGCTCTTTGTTATTAAGCTAGCCGACTAGATTCTGGTTCTGTGCCTCTAGCTCTGCCCTCTTCTGGTCGGTGGCTTCAAGTTGGCGGCGCAAGTGTTCCACCTCGGCCACCAGTTCTTTATTATTCGCCGTGATTCCCTCAATCTGGTTGAAGCACCTCTTTCGGTACTTCATGGTCTTCATCAAGTCCTGCATATAAACAAGCTAAGTCAGATAGATCGACTACATAATAGGGTCAAGTGGTCAAGCCAAACATACCTGGACTTCTGTCACCAGACACTTTGCTGCCTATTCGACTCTTAGGGTCTCTTCGACCTCTGGGATTTCTTCATGCATAACCCACTCGTCGTTCCACCAGCGCGACACATATACATGTTGTCGCTTATCTTGGGGACAGCCTAGGACCTCTTCTACTTCGTCCTCTACAGCCTCCTGTTCAAGGGGCGGTGCTGGTCTAGAATCTACAGTCTCCGCGACCACCACGGCCTTCCCATGAGTCATTGCATCAGCAAGAGTGCTCTGTGCCACCTCCGGCTGCTGCTCCTCTGCTTGGTCTGGTTCCCTTGGTGCCAAGGTATCCACCTCAGCAGGGTTAGTGCTCGGAACACTTGTACTTAGCTCGGCTATCTTCTCAACCAGCTGCTCAAGGACTGTCGTTGGGCCGCTCGCCTGCTGAGGTTCTAGTGGAGTTTCTTCTATAGGTTCCTCCATGGCTGGCTGCTGGGTAGTTTTTTCCACCATTGCTGGCGAGGTCATGCCACACCCGGCTAGCTGGTCGGGATTTTCGGTGGACACCGACCTAATACATCAGAGAAAAGTTCAGAAGATAATAGTATTCAATACAAATTATAAGCTTACATCAAAGTTACAGATACTTACAGCTTGGACGCGCGGAATGATGTGGCGAAGGAGCGTCTCTTTGACTGCCCCTGCTCCGCGTGCTCGGCAGGTTCCACCGGATCTCTTTCCACCACCGGTACAGGTGTCGGGGTTTGATGCTCGACATTTCCCTCACTTGTCCTCTGTGCTGCAGTGGTTGGTGATGCGATCACTACTGGCACAGAGGAGCCACCCTGCTCCATCGACACCATTTGCCTCCTCCTCTTTCGAGGGATGAGCCAGAAGATGTCCGCATCCTCTGCTTCATCGTCTAAAAGGGGGAAGATGGCTTGGCGCCGTTTGTTGGTAGCCGGCCGCTTGCCAGCAGCTCTAGTCGATGCGTCCTCTGCAACCTCGAGTGCCGCCTAGTGGATGTCTTTGGTCCTGGCACTAGTCTGGGCAGCTGGGCCAGCAACTTGCGGCCAATCCACACCATGGGGCGGAGACACGAACGCTGCTGCCCGGTCACGACCATTATTCTGAGAAACATAAAAAAGATAATAGTCAATTTCCTGTTAGAACATGATTCTCTAGGTACAAGGAACTATCATTTACCTTTGGGGGAGGTCGGGCCAGCTTGAAGGCATGCTCGATGTCGTTTAACCTAATATAATTGGGATCGGCCAGGTTGAATAACTCCCCAATCCTGGCCTTGATTTCTATCTTGTCGAGCACCTCTTTCCTGGTCCTTGTTGGATCTGCGCTTCCCTGGTACTCGAAGCCAGAATGTACCCTCTTCTGGTAGGGCTAGATCCTTCGGCTGATGAAGTTCCCGACCACACTTGGGCCATCTAGCCTTCCCCATGGGATCATCTCGAGCAGTTCTGTGATCTGCTCCAAGTTCTCGGGCTTCTCCGACTAGCTGTTCTTCTTCTCCAAAATTAGCCCCACGTCGCATAGGGTGATTGTGTTCGGCTCTTCACGGATGTAGAACCACTTCTTGTACCACTCATCCAGTGAGGTGTTCCAGGGGCAGTGCAAGTATTGGGCTTTCATACCATCGCGTAGATTGAGGTAGACGCCTCCGGCTATCTTCGAGCCTCCGCTCCCGTTCTTCCGCAGACAGAACAGGTGGCGAAAGAGGTCGAAATGGGGCTGGAAGCCACCATAGGCCTCACAGAGATGGATGAAGGTGGAGACAAGAAGAATCGAGTTGGGATGCAGATTGCAAATCCCAATCTCGTAATACAAGCAGAGACCCTAAAGGAAAGGGTGCACTGGAACCCCAAAACCCCGCTTGAAGAAATCCTCAAAAACCACAATCTCACCTGGTTGTGGATCGAGGAAGCTTTCTCCTTCCGGCGCACGCCATCCCACGAGTGCCTTGTTGTGGAGCACTCCCATGGCGACAAGGTCTTCGATGGTCTACTCATTGCTCCACGACTTCCACCACTCCTTCACCATGACTCCGCCTTTCTTCTGGGCGTCTCTCTTTGCCATTAGTCTATCCTTACTAAGGGGGTGGATGCGGTGCCAAGGGGATTGGCGATGATTTTTGGAGGAATAGGGTTCGGCAAGAGGAAGAAGAAGGTTGCGGCGGCGAATGACAATGGGGATCGGTAAAAGTAACTTATCAGATCTATATTATAAATAACAAAGAGCTCCATCATTTTGTCTGCCTGAGATTCTTGGGAGACATGTGCACGCACCGCAGACGGTTGTTCACACAACCTCAAGATCTACGCCAATAAATGCGCCCCATCATTACCAGTGTACATGCCTCTTCGTTGATAGTGTAAGAGGGCCCACACTGACACACCTCCATACAGGTGCCAAGCGACTGTTTGCCAGAAAAGAGCAAGAAGACAGAGTGACGTACTATACCCGTCTACTTTTTTGACCAAACGTGTCATACTGGACTTGGCAGAGAAAGGAGATAAATAAATACACCAAATAATATACGAATGGCATTCGTATTTTCGATGCTTGTCTTGTGCTCAAGGATGGATCAGACTACTACAATGCTCGGGGACTACCTAGACCACTACCGTGCTCGGGGACTGCCCAGACCACTACCATGCTCGGGGACTGCTCCGACCACTGCCGTGCTCGGGGACTGCTCCGACCACTGCCATGCTCGGGGACTGCTCCGACAGCTGATGTGCTCGGGGACTATCTCGACCATTGCTTGGAGAATGGTTCTCCTCGGCTACATGTGATTTGTACTCACATATAGTTGAGAGACATTTATTTAGACCTTGCTACAAGGCTCATACTTCGCCTTCTAGCAAGCTCGGGGACTACATCGGTACGATGCACCTGCCGGTGCATCTCGTATCGCCTGAACAACGATTGGATTCTTAACTTCGGTGGAAATTCTTTTTTAGACCCTGGCACCACATGCCTGCGTCACCTACTACCAGGCTCAGGGACTAAGTGGGCACACTTCACCTTGCGGTGAATGTGTTTTAATCGACCCCTGTGCTTTGAATGATTGTAAGGATTATCAATGTGCTCGGGGACTGTCCCGACCACTGCTCGAAGAATGGTTCTCCTCGGCTACATGTGAGTTGTACTCACATACAGTTGAGAGACATTTATTTAGACCTTGCTACAAGGTTCATACCTCGCCTTCTAGCAAGCTCGAGGACTACGTCGGTACGATGCACCTGCCGGTGCATCTCATTTTTGTTTGTACGACAATTGGGTTCTCAACTTAACTAGGAATTCTTTTTAGACCCTGGCACCATGTGCCTACGTCACCTACTACCAGGCTTGGGGACTAAGTGGGCACACTTCACCTTATGGTGAATGTGTTGGTTTTTTCGACCCCTATGCCTCTGACGTTCAAGGACGCTATGCTTCAAGACCACTTACATTTCTTTCCAGAAATACAAGTGGGCACACTTCTCAGGACGGAAATCTTTTTCTTTTTTCTTAAGAGGACCATACATTCTTCAGACAACTTACTTCTCCAGCGATGACGGTGGTCAGAAATGTCAAGAACTCAAGCCTTACTTGTCGGAGAAGGTTAAAATGGTGTGTCTTAGCATAATACATGGTGCTCGGGGACTAGCTGTGGGGGTATTAACCCCTATACCCTTATGGCTAAGCTTGGGCCAGCCCGGATCAATGGGTCCGGTCCACCCGAAAGACGACGTGCGGCCGAACCAACCTGATCGGAGTCCCGCACAAGGAGTCAAGGCGGATTTGGCGATCAAGCAGGATCCTGGTTGGTTAGAATAGGAATCCTTATCCGGCCACATATGGTAATTATAACTGACTAGGATTAGTTTCCAGATCTATAACCCTACCCCCCGAACTATATAATGTAATAGAACCGACCAAATCATAAGAACGTAAGTACAAAAACAATCACCGAAGCGATCAAATTCCTGTACTTAAGCTCCCGTAATCCCGGTAGTCCGGAAATCACGAAGGATTTCAACCAACTTTTGACATACAAACCAAGATCATAGTGATTCAACACAACACATCATCCGTTACAACATTTCACAAGTAGCATTCGGATTACATCCATCAAAGTTGAAATAGAATATTACAAACTAAGTTTGAGTGTGCGGAAGCAACATAGTTTGGTACAAACATCATAATTTTCAATTACATTGCCAAGTCTGAGTCATGTCCCACAAAAGCATTATCAGGTATGAGAACTAGTAGAGACCGTGCCCAACGGTCTAGTCTTCATCCCCAGCTAGGAGAAGGCAGTACTTGCAGCAACCAAAGTAGAACTGGTCATCTGCAATAGGTGGGAGATAAACCCTGAGTATGAGAAGGTACTCAGCAAGACTTACCCATCAAAACCAGAAATAAAAGACACCAAGGATCATGCAAGGCTTTTCAGGTGGGCTAGCTTGACATAGTTGCATAAAAGAGCTTATGATTATAGTAACCAATTTAAACTTTGCATCAAGCTTATCATTATTTACCTGTCCACTAGATTAGCACCTATACTAGAGCACTCACTTATTAGGAGCAAACAATATTAACCATAGCAGGTATAATAAGGTTGTCATCATCATATCATCATTTCCGAACCATTATGTTATTAAGTGTATCTACATTGGAGATAAGTCTATCAAGTTCTCACTAACCGGGAGAGACGGTGACTCGAATCGAATTACAACTCAGCTGAGGGGGTATTTCTAACTCTCACCCTGGCATACTTAGCAAGGGTAGCCGTGGGTTACCTTTGGTACAACTTAGGAACCAAATTCGTCGGTTCGATCAGCGCCAGCGCTCTCAGGGATTACCCTTCTGCCAGGATGATCAGGATTTTTAAATCACCTGCCCTTGGACTCACGCCTACGGCTCCCTTCCGAGGCGTACTTTATACTTATCGACTCCCGGCCTGAGTTGAGCTACTCAACTTCGTAGTTGGTCTCCAGACCCGGCCAACTAAGAGAGAGGCATGCGTTCAACATGAACAGGAAAGGCTCCAAGAATCAGTCCTTAAGCGACGCAGATGGAGTCACTGCAAACCTGCAAGCCTCCGTCCGGTCTTCATTTCAAATTAAGACTGGTTCTTTTCCATGATAGCAAATATAGCCAACCATGCCACATGTATCTTCCTATATCTCACAGGTGATAGGAAATCACCTAACTTCTACCGTGTTTAAGCAGGGCTAAGCACTACATGAGCCTGAGCTACATAGGATTCAGGGTAACAATATCTGGACAAGGATCGGATAACCAATGCAGCAAGTGTTTGCATCCAACACCTAAACTTAATGCAACAATATATGTAATAATAATACTATAACTGCATTTCGGAAATTAGGAGGCTTAATATGCCCCGAGGCTTGCCTTTCACAAAGTTGCAAGGACAGTGATCCGGGCACTCAACGGCGACCTCGTCTGGCACTTCTCCTGAAGGCTGCTCCTCCTAAATCTCCGGTGTCGGCTGCTGCTGCTCGCTCGGTTCCTCGAATTCCAGCAGGGTCTCTCCTTCCGATACACCTATTGCATGTTGATGCAAAAGATAAATACCATGGATGCATAAGGAATGACATGATGCTCATGATGAATGAATCACAGTAAGTGTTTACCGAAAATATCACTGGACACTCGTTTACCGAGTAAGACTAGCCCTATTCAAATCACTTTAAGCATGTATCTAACTTAACTTAAAGAACAAGATCAACTTACCTAACTTGCATAACCTAAGATAAAGATGCTCATCTTCGGTTAAAGGCCTAACACCTAGGAACATTACCACAACTTAGAAATAGTAAAGGTATACATAATTTAACATTTAAAGTTTCATATGCATACAAGTAGTCCTTTAATTCAATCACAACTAAAGTTCTACAATTCCAAATGACTTGCATGAGGACATTCTGGAAAGCTTATGAAATTCTCTACAAAACATTTGTAAACACCAAACCATGATTCTTATGTTAACCAAATCGAATTCCAGTAAACCTAGAATCTGTCCAGAATGACAGGGTTACTAACTTAATTATTTAATGATTGTGCAAAAGCATACTTTGATCAAACCAAGTTTACCAACTTGTTTTTCATACCTAAGAAACATCAGAAAGTATAGTGTCAACTTCTAAATAAATTATTTAATACTCTTTTCCAATTTATTTAATTAATTAGGTGATTTAAGCAATATATAGTAAAACTATTCATAAAAATCTACAAAATTTACAGTAGCTATCTCATGCTGCACATAGACTACCATAAAAATTTCAAAGCCATTGGGCAAACATAACTTGATGTATCCAAAATAACAGATGACATGTCTAATTTGAGCATAATTAGAAAACCCTAATGAAAAGTGTCAAGCAACAGATTTCACATTTTTCCTAGCATCATTACTCACCAAATTTTACCTATACTGGATCTATAGAAAAATTATGAAAATTCACACAAGATCCATCCATTAATAAAAGGAAATTCTATAACTTAAAAACTACACAAGCACTAGCTCTGAAATTTTAACCAGAGCTTCTACTAAGCAAAAATAGATTACCCACAAAATTTCATAATTTTTGGACCACAGCAACTCAAGATAAAATTCAAACAAGTTTGCATGCATCTAAAAACACATTTCAAAGTCCTATTTAATTCATCCAAAATTTCTAAAACATGTGCTCATATAATATTTTTATTAAATACTAGACATTACTAGGAACTCAACAAAATTAGAACCATAACATTTGGATCTACCAAACTTGAGTTACACATTTTTGAATCTATCCACAAATCTATGAAAAACAGTTAAACAAACAAAATGGAAAAACCTAACCAGCTACTGGGCCAGCCCGCACAGATCAGGCGGCCCGCGACACACGCGCTGGCGTGGCCCAATGTGACATAGCCCACGCTGGGCTCCCGCCTCAGCCACGACGGCTGACAAGAGGGGCCCACGCGTCAGCGAGGGAAACAGGGGAGAAGAACAGGGCGACGGCGAAGCTCAACGCCGGTGACTTCTCCGGCGAACCCGACGGTGCTACGGCGTTCACCACAACAGTGCGCATCTAATGGTACCATCTATTGCAGGGATTACAGCAGCTAGAGGGGGTAGCGACGAACACGGCGGTGCACGGCCGCGGCTTGGCCAGCTCCGGTGAAGCGACGGCGTCTCGACCCTAATGGCCAGCTCTCCGAGCATCAGGAACGCATGCAGAAGCTAGCGCAAAGGAGAGAAGTGGTGGCAATGGTGCGAGGATAGCTGGCCACATGGAGTGCCAACTCTAGCAAACCCGCCATGGCTGCGGTAGGGAAAATGGCGAATACGCCCTTACCAAGGCACGATCGACCCGACGGTGAGGTGGAGATGGTAAAGGGGATCACAGCGAAGCTCTAGGTGAACGGAGCAACGCGTTTTTGCAATGGCGTGGAAGCTAAGCGAAGGTGAAGGTGCAGCTGGCAATGGCGGACGGCTGCGACTCTGTTGCAGTGCGCGGTGGGAGGCGAAGAATGCAAAAATGGAACGACGACTCGGTCGGGCAGGCGCTGGGGTGCTTCATGACGCGGCTGGCCGTGCCAGGGCGTCCGCGGTGTGTGGCCTACATGCTCAGGCGAGCGGCGATGGGTGGCACCACGCGGCGTCAGTTTTCTGAATCGATCAGCCACAATGTTCACTGAACGTTTTCTGAAAAACGCGATTCAGTGCAAATGCCGACGCCTGACAGCGCGACTTGACGTTGCTTGTTCTCTTAAACCATGGCGAGTTAGTGGAAGAAATGAACATGAAAGTCGTAGACCTATCTTCCCTCTACAACTTCCTTTCAATGACAATCATCTAATTCTCCATGGATCCGAAGTTACATCAAGCCCAAGATGGCTCAATCAAACTGGAATTGTATTAAGGACTTAGAAAATTTTTCAAATGTTGAATCCACCTTCAATACTGACTTGTGGGCCATGTTTGAGCATGTTCCACACATTTTCATGAGTTGGTCATAAAACAACTTTTGTTCCTTAATAAATTAGCTACAACTTTTGTAAAGAGTGTACAGCCATGCAAAGTTTCTAAGTTGGACTTTTGAATCAGTCAAACAGTGACACTCCAAGGGTTAATTCAAGTCAAACCTCCACTTGAGGGCATTTTGGTCATTTTGATCTACATGAACAATGTCTCAACAAGTAACCTAAGTGTAGTTAAGGTGTAATAGACCATGATCAACCATTTTACAAAAATTGTTATACCACTTCTAATGATCACATGTGATACAGAAATTAAAACAAGCAATTCATTCATATGTTTCAGTACAACGTTTCACATGTTGCATGACCTTGTTGTTATCCTATACTTGTCACATTACTACCATGTTGCCATGCTTCAAGGGATGAGAAATTCATGTTGCATTCATATGTTGCACCACTACCACTCTAAGCAATCAAGCATGAAACACATACAATTTAAAAACGTTGCATATGTATGTTTCAATGATAATTGCATGATGACATGGATAATGCACATGTTTATGAAGTGACATGCAATTTAGTGGAAGCCTAAACACCTAGGGTGTTACAGCCCTCCCCCCTTAGAAAAATCTCGTCCCGAGATTTGGAAAGCGTACCATTTAGTATAGAAAGTTGGATGATTTTCCTTTAAATAATCTTCCCGCTCCCAGGTTGCATCCCGTTCACTATGATTACTCCAAACTACCTTATATAACTTAATTACTCATGTACGAGTCACTCTTTCTTGAGTATCCAGGACTTGCACGGGCTTTTCCTCATAAGAAAGATCAGATTTCAAGTTGACTTTCCTTGTTGCTATTCTTTCCTCAGGAATACGAAGACACTTCTTCAGCTAGGACACATGGAATACCAGGAATATAGCTCCCATCTCACGTGGTAGATCGAGCTTATATGCTACTCTTCCACTTTTCTCGATAATGTGGTAGGGTCCAACATATCGAGGCTCAAGCTTCCTTTTAATTCCAAAACGCTTGACTCCTTTCATAGGGGATACCTTCAAATAAACATGATCACCTACTTCAAACTCAATAGGTTTTCTTCTCTTGTCAGCATAGCTCTTTTATCTAGCCTGTGCGGCAGCCATATTCTTCTGTATAGTTCGGACTTGCTCTTCGGCTTCTTTTACAAAATCAATACCATAGAATCTTCTTTCTCCAGGTTTCACCCAGTTCAAAGGAGTTCTACACTTGTGGCCATAAAGAGCTTCAAAAGGAGCCATTTTGATACTTTCTTGATAACTGTTGTTATAAGAGAATTCAGCGAGAGGTAACCAGTCTTCCCAAGAGCCTTTGTAAGAGATAAGACAAGCTCTAAGCATGTCTTCAAGAATTTGATTAACACGCTCAGTCTGTCCTGATGTTTGCGGATGATAGGCAAAACTACAGATTAAATGAGTGCTGAGATTCTGATGTAAGCACTCCCAAAAGCGAGCCGTGAACTGAGGTCCTCTATCAGAAACAATGGATTTGGGTACACCATGGAGACGTACCACTTGTTGAAAATAAATCTCAGCATAATTGTGAGGATGATAGGTAGACTTGACCAGAATAAAGTGAGCAGATTTAGTTAGATGATCTACGATAACCCAGATGGAATCACAACCCTTTTTGGTAGTGGGTAGTCCAACAATAAAATCCATGCTAATTTCTTCCCACTTCCAGCCAGGAATAGAGAGTGGCTGCAATAGTCCAGGCCTTATGTGAATAGCCTTGACTCTGCAACAGTTATCACACCTTGCCACGTAAGCTGCGATTTCTTTCTTCATCTTGGTCCACTAATAATACAGCTTGAGATCTTGATACATTTTACTACTACTAGGATGGATGGACAATTTTGAAGAATGGGCTTCATCCATAATTTGATTTCTAAGTTCTTTATCTTTGGGTACCACAAGCCTATCATTAAACCAGAGAATTCCCTTGTCATCGACCCTAAAGTGCTTGGTCTCTTTCTCTTTCATCTTCCGCTTGATGTGAAATACACCCACATCCGTCTTCTGGAGTTCGATAATTCAACTTCTAAGAGAGCAATCCACAGTGATATTGTGGAGTACTACAGGATGAAGGAGGTGTGCCAGATGAAAGTCTTCACTAACTAAGGAATTGCAATGGGCCTTTCTGCTTAAGGCATCAGCAACCACATTTGCCTTACCAGGATGGTAGTGCACTTGAAGGTTGTAATCTTTGATTAATTCTAACCATCGTCGTTGACGCATGTTCAACTCGGGTTGAGTAAAGATGTACTTGAGGCTTTTATGGTCAGTATAGATGTTGCACACATTATCCAGCAAGTAATGTCTCCAAATCTTCAGGGCATGAACAACTACGGCTAGTTCTAAGTCATGGGTAGGATAGTTGACTTCATGCTTTTGAAGCTGGCGTGAAGCATAAGCAATTACTTGGCCTTCCTGCATAAGAACACACCCCAAACCGGTGCCACATGCGTCACAGTAGACATCAAAAGGCTTCTCGATGTCAGGTTGTGCCAATACAGGAGCAGAGGTTAGTAAAGTCTGCAAAGTGTGGAAAGCCTCTTCACACTTCAGAGTCCACACAAACTTCTCATCCTTTTGAAGTAGTCGAGTCATGGGCTTGGCGATTTTTGAGAAATCCAGGATAAAGCGACGATAATAGCCAGCCAATCCTAGGAAACTTCGGACTTCTATGACCGTAGTAGGTGCCTTCCACTCAAGGACTTCTTGCACCTTAGTAGGGTCAACCGAAATTCCATCACCAGATAATACATGACCTAGAAAAGGTATCTTATTCAACCAGAACTTGCACTTGCTGAACTTAGCATAAAGCTGGTTGTCACGTAACTGAGTTAAAACAATTCTCAGATGTCCAGCATGCTCTTCTTCATTCTAAGAATATACCAGGATATCATCAATGAACACGATGACAAATTTGTCCAATTTCAGCATGAATACAGAATTCACTAGGTACATAAAGTGTGCTGGAGCATTTGTCAACCCAAATGACATGATAAGGTATTCGAACAAGCCATAACGAGTAGAGAAAGCTGTCTTAGGTATATCTTCAGGACGAATTTTGATCTGATGGTAGCCAGACCTCAAATCGATCTTGGAGAATACCTTAGCCTTGGAGAGCTGATCAAACAGAATGTCAATGCGAGGAAGAGGGTATTTGTTCTTGATAGTAACAGCGTTTAGGGGGCGATAATCCACGCACATGCATAGACACTCGTCCTTCTTCTTCACAAATATAGCTGGACAACCCCAAGGAGAAGAACTAGGCCGAATCAACCCTTTCTTCAATAGCTCATTCAGCTGACTCTTCAGCTCAGCCAACTCATTGGGCGGCATTCTATAGGGCCTTCGAGAAATAGGAGCTGTACCCGAAATGAGTTCTATCTTGAATTCTACATCACGGTCCGGAGGTAATCTAGGCAAGTCATCAGGAAAGACATCTGGAAACTCATAGACAACCGGTAGATCCTTAATGGCTTTGGCTAGGGTAGCATTGGCGGTATTGTGGATAGAGATATCATGAGGTAACTGCACTAGAAAACCCTTCTTATCCATAGGGTCCCTCAACATTACCACACGGGTTGAGGTATCGATCAACACTCCATTTCCGCTCATCCACTTCATTCCTAGGATTATATCAATTCCTACCCCTAGTAGAACCACAAGATCCATACGGAACTCTCGATCCCCAATCTCAATCTTTACATCTTTAACTACTTGGTTAGTCAGGATATTATTTCCAGCAGCACTAATACAATAACCACCCTTAACAATTGTAATCACATTCATATTATGCTCAGATGCAAAAGTAGAACTCATAAAGGAGTGCGAAGCACCTGAATCAAAGAGCACAACTGTAGGGTGATCATTAACAAGGAACTTACCAGCGGTGACCACTTCACCAGCAGGAATTTCCTCCACTGTAGTATAGTGAACACGCCCCTGATGGACGTTTCCTTGAGCATTCTTGGGGGGATGGGGACATCTATTTGCCCAATGACCAGGCTAGTTACAGTTCCAGCACGGCCTATTTGCTGGTGGAACATTGGAGCTACCCTGCCTAGAGGTATTCTTTGGCAAGGAAATTGTATACCCCTTGCAGAAACCGGTTTTAGCTTGGTTCTTCTTCTGAGGTGGGCGGTACCGGACATTAGCATTGGGTGGACGATACAGGGCCTTAGATACCATTGGAGCCTTGGATTGGGAAGCACCAGCCTCAAAGTTCCTTTTACGGTTCTTGGAAGCAGCATATATCTTGTCATTGTTCTCCTGAGTCAGAGTGTCACTGATAAACTCATTGAAGGTTACACACTTGAAGTTGCCCATTGACTTCATTAGTTTTGGGGAAAGTCCCCTCTTGAAGCTAGCTATTCTCTTGGCGTCAGTATCGATGAACTCGGGAGCATACCTTGCCAGGTTGTTGAATGCCTGGAGGTACTCATTGAGACTCTTGTTGCCTTGGGTGAGCTTCATAAACTTAGTATGCTTAATGGCCATGAGACCAGGAGGGATAAAGTGTCCCCTGAAGGCTGCCTAGAACTGGTTCCAAATGATCTCAACGTTAGCAGGGAAGGTGGTCCTATGATGGGTCCACCAGATGCCTGCAGGGCCTTGGAGCTGGTGTCCTGCATACGAAGCCTTCATGCCTTCAGTTAAATGGAGCAATCCAAACCTTTGCTCTATCGTGCTCAACCATTCATCCGCTTGTAAGGGTTCTTCTGCCTCACGAAAGATAGGAGGCTTTGTGTCCATGAAGTCCTTAAAGCTGCTATACTGGTTCAGCTCGGGTCCCTAGCGGACATGCCGATCCTCACGGTTAGCCATCTGGCGCATAGCCTCAGCTAGCATGCACTGACTTTCCACGACCGTCTGCATTAGCTCAGCTGGTGTGGGCGGTGGAGGAGGTGGTTGTTCCTCATCTCCCATGCTACGACCGTGACAAAGGTTATAAGCCATCTGCAAAAGGTATAGCCAATGAGCACTGACGATGTGGAAACTTTTGTAGATGAATTGTATAATTATGCCAAACTGATTCCATCGGAGAGAATGCATTTAAATAATCAACAGAGGCACAATCATTCATCACAATCACACAACTCATCAAGCGCATCAATTGACATATAAATGCGATGAACTTAACCAACAACGAGATCCATAGACCGCAAAGGCGAAATTCATCAAAAGCTCACATACGTGGAGCATAATACGTTCGATAGGTTACATCCAAGACATAGTGGTTCCAACTTACATCAAGGGTAACATAGGGTTCGATATTACATCCCAACGATTAACTTGCTACAAAGCTACTCGTTCATGCATGAGGATCAACAAAAGACTAGATCTAGCGCATTAGCTAAGTAGTAAGCTAAACTACGCATCGTCCTCAGAGTCAGTGTCGAAGATCTCTCCTCCATCTTCATCACTAGCAGGCTCTAACTCCTCATCTTCCTCCTCATCAGGTGGAACGTCCTCAGGTCCATTGACCTCCATGTCATCATCACCTTCAGCCATGATGACACTAGAACCCATCTCATCCTCATCATCAGGTGGTAGGAGAGGGTGAAGTTGATTGTGTAATAGGTGGACCTCCTCATGGAGATTGTCATTGTACTCTTCAGCAACTGCCACTTGTTGCTCTAGCTCCATCTGTCGCACTCTCAACACATTCTCTTCGTGCTAGGCTTCATTCCGTTGGTTCATCACGTGAATCAACATGCGTTCACAGTTGCGGTGAGCAACTGTCAACCTCTGAACCTCAAGGGTCTCTTGGTCCCTTTCTTGTGTTACCTGCTCCAAACGGTGCTGAGCCGCATTCCTCTCAGCGGTCACCCGAGCTAGCTCTGTCCTCAGCCTTTCTGCCTCAGTAGGCTTAGGACAAGGCTCATGAGGAGCTAAACGGTGATGAGGTGCCCTGCCTCCAGCGGACTTGCGAGCAGTGAGCTTTGTGCACGCCATCTATAGCAAAAAGTTGCAACGTAAGGGGAGGATCATTTAAGGGATATGAAATTTAATTAGTTGGGACAATCAAATTTTAAGGGAGGGGATAATGCTAGAAATGCCATGTATGCTTGAACATGATGCATGCATGATCCATATGTCCTCACAAACCTAGAAAAATTTAAAGGCTAGCGAAATATACGGTGGCATACATACGTTCTCTCATACACGGTAGCTAGTCGATCTACAACGATACGTTGTTAGTGTACCTGCAGAAAAATTCATTTCAGCCCAATAATTTCCCAAAAAGCATAGAAAACAAGCAGTAAACTAAATACTTTCATACATACATCCCCTGATGCATATATTCTAGTATCACAGCTACCCATCAGAGATACCCACAATTAAGTATTCTCATAGATACATGATCGAACATGTAAGTATGCGAGCAACCACAACTACTCTCCCCTAGACCGACGGTTGGACGGTCATGCTCTCACAACTCCCACTTACCAGAGCGTAGAGGTATTTTGATCCATACATTACCACCCAAGCGGATGGCATCCATACAATAGCACGCCGTATGGACGATGAAACAGAAACAAGTAGGAACCCCCAAGTTAGTACTTTAATAAGCCACCTAAGAGTCCTTATTTAGGCATAAGGGATATGACCACTGGTAATACTTAGTGTTTAATTTAGGATTTTCACAAATACTTTTGTTTTAAATACACAAATGACATGTTTAGTGTCAAATCTTGCTCTGATACTAGCTGTAATAGAACTGACCAAATCATAAAAACATAAGTACAAAAACAATCACCGAAGCGATCAAATTCCTGTACTTAAGCTCCCATAATCCCGGTAGTCCGGAAATCACGAAGGATTTCAACCAACTTTCGACATACAAACCAAGATCGTAGTGATTCAACACAACACATCATCCGTTACAACATTTCACAAGTAGCATTCGGATTACATCCATCAGAGTTGAAATAGAATATTACAAACCAAGTTTGAGTGTGCGGAAGCAACATAGTTTGGTACAAACATCATAGTTTTCAATTACATTGCCAAGTCTGAGTCATGTCCCACAAAAGGATTATTAGGTATGAGAACTAGTAGAGACCATGCCCAATGGTCTAGTCTTCATCCCCAGTTGGGAGAAGGCAGTACTTGCAGCAACCAAAGTAGAACTGGTCATCTGCAACAGGTGGGAGATAAACCCTGAGTACGAGAAGGTACTCAGCTAGACTTACCCGTCAAAACCAGAAATAAAAGACACCAAGGATCATGTAAGGCTTTTTAGGTGGGCTAGCTTGACACAGTTGCATAAAAGAGCTTATGATTATAGTAACCAATTTAAACTTAGCATCAAGCTTATCATTATTTACCTGTCCACTAGATTAGCACCTGTACTAGAGCACTCACTTATTAGGAGCAAACAATATTAACCATAGCAAGTATAATAAGGCTGTCATCATCATATCATCATTTCCGAACCATTATGTTATTAAGTGTATCTACATTGGAGATAAGCCCGTCAAGTTCTCACTAACCGGGAGAGACGGCGACTCGAATCGAATTACAACTTAGCTGAGGGGGTATTCCTAACTCTCACCCTGGCATACTTAGCAAGGGTAGCCGTGGGTTACCTTTGGTACAACTCAGGAACCAAATTCGCGAGTTCGATTAGCGCCAGCGCTCTCAGGGTTACCCTTCTACCAGGACGATCATGACTTTTAAATCACCTACCCTCGGACTCACGCCTACGGCTCCCTTCCGAGGCGTACTTTATACTTATCGACTCTCGGCCTGAGTTGAGCTACTCGGCTTCGTGGTCGGTCTCCAGACCTGGCCAACTAAGAGAGAGGCATGCATTCAACATGAATAGGAAAGGCTCCAAGAATCAATCCTTAAGCAACGCAGATGGAGTCACTACAAACCGGCAAGCCTTCATCCGGTCTTCATTTCAAATTAAGACTGGTTCTTTTCCACGATAGCAAATATAGCCAGCCGTGCCACATGTATCTTCCTATATCTCACAGGTGACAGAAAATCACCTGACTTCTACCGTGTTTAAGTAGGGCTAAGCACTACACGAGCCTGAGCTACATAGGATTCTGGGTAACAATATCTGGACAAGGATCGGATAACCAATGCAGCAAGTGTTTGCATCCAACACCTAAACTTAATGCAACAATATATGTAATAATAATACTGTAACTGCATTTCGGAAATTAGGAGGCTTAATATGCTTCGGGGCTTGCCTTTCACAAAGTTGCAAGGACGGTGATCCGGGCACTCAATGGTGACCTCGTCTGGCACTTCTCCTGAAGGCTGCTCCTCCTGAATCTCCGGTGTCGGCTGCTGCTGCTCGCTCGGTTCCTCAAATTCTAGCAGGGTCACTCCTTCCGGTACACCTATTGCATGCCGATGCAAAAGATAAATACCATGGATGCATAAGGAATGACATGATGCTCATGATGAATGAATCACAGTAAGTGTTTACCGAAAATATCACTGGACACTCATTTACCGAGTAAGACTAGCCCTATTCAAATCACTTTAAGCATGTATCTAACTTAACTTAAAGAATAAGATCAACTTACCTAACTTGCATAACCTAAGATAAAGATGCTCATCTTTGGTTAAAGGCCTAACACCTAGGAACATTACCACAACTTAGAAATAGTAAAGGTATACATAATTTAACATTTAAAGTTTCATATGCATACAAGTAGTCCTTTAATTCAATCACAACTAAAGTTCTACAATTCCAAATGACTTGCATGAGGACATTCTAGAAAGCTTATGAAATTCTCTACAAAACATTTGTAAACACCAAACCATGATTCTTATGTTAACCAAATCGAATTCCAGTAAACCTAGAATCTGTCCAGAATGACAGGGTTACTAACTTAATTATTTAATGATTGTGCAAAAGCATACTTTGATCAAACCAAGTTTACCAACTTGTTTTTCATACCTAAGAAACATCAGAAAGTATAGTGCCAACTTCTAAATAAATTATTTAATACTCTTTTCCAATTTATTTAATTAATTAGGTGATTTAAGCAATATATAGTAAAACTATTCATAAAAATCTACAAAATTTACAGTAGCTATCTCATGCTGCACATAGACTACCATAAAAATTTCAAAGCCATTGGGCAAACATAACTTGATGTATCCAAAATAACAGATGACATGTCTAATTTGAGCATAATTAGGAAACCCTAATGAAAAGTGTCAAGCAACAGATTTCACATTTTTCCTAGCATCATTCTAGCATAAGAACCTTACTCACCAAATTTTACCTATACTGGATCTATAGAAAAATTATGAAAATTCACACAAGATCCATCCATTAATAAAAGGAAATTCTATAACTCAAAAACTACACATGCACTAGCTCTGAAATTTTAACCAGAGCTTCTACTAAGCAAACATAGATTACCCACAAAATTTCATAATTTTTGGACCACAGCAACTCAAGATAAAATTCAAACAAATTTGCATGCATCTAAAAACACATTTCAAAGTCCTATTTAATTCATCCAAAATTTCTAAAACATGTGCTCATATAATATTTTTATTAAATACTAGACATTACTAGGAACTCAACAAAATTAGAACCATAACATTTGGATCTACCAAACTTGAGTTACACATTTTTGAATCTATCCACAAATCTGTGAAAACAGTTAAACAAACAAAATGGAAAAACCTAACCAGCTACTGGGCCGGCCCGCACAGATCCGGTGGCCCGCGACACACGCGCTGGCGTGGCCCAATGTGATGTGGCCCATGCTGGGCTCCCACCTCAGCCACGACGGCTGACAAGAGGGGCCCGCGCATCAGCGAGGGAAACAGGGGAGAAGAACAGGGTGACGGCGAAGCTCAACGCCGGTGACTTCTCCGGCGAACCCGACGGTGCTACGACGTTCACCACAACAGTGCACATCTAACGGTACCATCTATTGTAGGGATTATAGCAGCCACGACATTCACCACAACATGGTAGTAATGTGACGAGGACAATGACGCACGGCCGCGGCTTGGCCGGCTCTGGTGAAGCGACGGCGTCTCGACCCTAATGGCCGGCTCTCCAAGCATCAGGAACGCATGCAGAAGCTAGCGCAAAGGAGAGAAGGAGTGGCAATGGTGCAAGGATAGCTGGCCACCTAGAGCGCCAACTCCGACGAACCCGCCATGGCTGCGGTGGGGAAAACGGCGAATACGCCCTTACCGAGGCACGATCGACCCGACGGTGAGGTGGAGATGGTAAAGGGGATCACGGTGAAGCTCTAGGTGAACGGAGCAACGCGTTTTTGCAACGGCGTGGAAGCTAGGCGAAGGTGAAGGTGCAGCTGGCAATGGCGGACGGCTGCGACTCTGTTGCAGCGCACGGTGGGAGGCGAAGAATGCAAAAATGGATCGGCGACTCGGTCGGGCAGGCGCTGGGGTGCTTCATGACGCGGCTGGCCGTGCCAGGGTGTCCACGGTGCGTGGCCTACGTGCTCAGGTGAGCGGCGATGGGTGGCGCCATGCGGCGTTAGTTTTCTGAATTGGTCGGCCACAACGTTCACTAAACATTTTCTGAAAAACGCGATTCAGTGCAAATGCCGACACCTGACAGCGCGACTTGACGTTGCTTGTTCTCTTAAACCGTGGCGAGTTAGTGGAAGAAATGAACATGAAAGTTGTAGACCTATCTTCCCTCTACAACTTCCTTTCAATGACAATCATCTAATTCACCATGGATCCGAAGTTACATCAAGCCCAAGATGGCTCAATCAAACTGGAATTGTATTAAGGACTTAGAAAATTTTTCAAATGTTGAATCCACCTTCAATACTGACTTGTGGGCCATGTTTGAGCATGTTCCACACATTTTCATGAGTTGGTCATAAAACAACTTTTGTTCCTTAATAAATTAGCTACAACTTTTGTAAAGAGTGTACAGCCATGCAAAGTTTCTAAGTTGGACTTTTGAATCAGTCAAACAGTGACACTCCAAGGGTTAATTCAAGTCAAACCTCCACTTGAGGGCATTTTGGTCATTTTGATCTACATGAACAATGTCTCAACAAGTAACCTAAGTGTAGTTAAGGTGTAATAGACCATGATCAACCATTTTACAAAAATTGTTATACCACTTCTAATGATCACATGTGATACAGAAATTAAAACAAGCAATTCATTCATATGTTTCAGTACAACGTTTCACATGTTGCATGACCTTGTTGTTATCCTATACTTGTCACATTACTACCATGTTGCCATGCTTCAAGGGATGAGAAATTCATGTTGCATTCATATGTTGCACCACTACCACTCTAAGCAATCAAGCATGAAACACATACAATTTAAAACGTTGCATATGTATGTTTCAATGATAATGGCATGATGACATGGATAATGTACATGTTTATGAAGTGACATGCAATTTAGTGGAAGCCTAAACACCTAGGGTGTTACATATAAGGTGGGTAGGGGATCCCTCTAAAAAACATCTCTCATTGACATACAGCAATACAAATCAGACGCAGGACATAGGTATTACGCCTTCTTGGCGGCCGAACCTAGATAAAACATCATGTCTGTCTTGTGTCACCATCTTGTTTGTGGCTTGCGCATCTGTCTGCCGATAATCTACTACCTTGGGCATACCCCTAGGTAGACTGCCGATCATATTTCGTCGACAGAGCACCACGAAGACAGTGGGCGTGCGCGCACCATGGCCCACGGCATGAATCGGAGGATCATCGAGGACGATGAAGCCTTCCCACACTTCACCCAGGCAAGCCAGAACATCACCGCTGCGGCGGCCTTGCTCCGGGGCTTTTGGGGCCCACGACACCCGGGCATCATCGGGCCCATCGTGAGATTCACACGCTACTTGAGTGTGCAGCGACGCAGCAGGTCGAGAGCTCACTGTCTCGATGACGTGAGCTCGACGACAGCAAGTGCACGCCCTTAGAGCGACCCGACTAGGATGCCTTAGTCCACTAGGTGGTGCAAGGCGGCAATCCGCGCACCGCGGTCCCGGTGCATGAGCGTCTCGACCACCACCATGATACACACGACACCCTTGATGCCCATAGGCGTGCCCACGATGATGTGAGGGAGGGGGCTAGCCATGGCTACCACCCTCATCGTGGTGGACGCTATGATAGCGGCGATGATCGAAGCCCAAGCCTTGAGTTGCTAGGACCTCAGGCCTTCGGTCGACATATCCTTAATGCCACCTTCCTGCCACTGTACTGACCACCAACCAACATCCCAAAATTCTTCAGGGAAACGAACCCCAGACTATGGCTCGAGGATTATCGGCTTGCTTGCTAGGCCGGTGGAGCAGATAATGATGATTTCATTATCTGCAACCTTCCATTTTTCCTGGCCGATTTGACACGAACATGGTTGGAACACCTTTCACCTAACAAAATCCAAAGTTGGGCAGACCTAAAAGAGATCTTCGTGAGAAACTTCTAGGGCACATACATGCATCCTGGGAACCCATGGGATCTCAAAAACTACCAACAAAAGGCCAGGGAAACCCTTCTTGGGTACATCTGATGCTTCTCCCTGTAGTGCAACAAGCTGCCTAACGTCGCCGACATCGATGTCATAGGAGCTTTCCGATCTAGGAATACCTATGAGTCCATGGTCCATAAGCTAGGACATAAGGGCCCGTGAACCACCAAGGAGCTCCTCGACATCACCACTAGCCACATAATGTCGCCGCCGCCGACGTCATAGTAGCTTTCCTATCTAGGACCACCTATGACTCCCTGGTCCATAAGCTGGGACGTAAGGGCGCATGAACCACCAAGGAGCTCCTCGACATCTGCCTAACATTGTCGATGCCAACTTCATAGGAGCTTTCCTATCTAGGGCCACCTGCGAGTCCCTGGTCCATAAGCTAGGACGTAAGGGCGCGCAAACCACCAAGGAGCTCCTCGACATCTGCCTAACGTCGCCGACGCCGATGTCATAGGAGCTTTCCTATCTGGGACCACCTACGAGTCCCTGGTCCATAAGCTAGGATATAAGGGCCCGCGAACCACCAAGGAGCTCCTCGACATTGCCACCAGCCACATAACATCGCCGGCGCCAACATCATAGGAGCTTTCCTATCTAGGACCACCTGCGAGTTCCTAGTCCATAAGCTGGGATGTAAGGACCCATGAACCACCAAGGAGCACCTTGACATCGCCACTAGCCACACCTCAGGTGAGGAGGCAGTCGGTGCGATGTTCGACCGCCTTAAGGGCAAGGCAAAGCGGCACGAGGATGCCGATGAATGCACCTCCAACTACCCTAGCAAGAAGAAGAACAAGTAGTGGCGTGAGGGCTCGCTCATGGCCACCGCTGATCGTAAGGGGGGGGGTCAGAAGCCCATAGAGGGTACCTCAAACCACTTCGAGAAGCTACTCAAAGGACCATGCCCGAACCATGCCTTCCCTATCAAGCATCTCTACAAGGACTATGGCCTCATAAAGCGGTTCTTGTTCGGAGGCTCCAGCAAGGAGGAGCACAAGGGGGACCCCAAGCCGACCATAGATGATGCCGAGGGCAATGACTATGGCTTTTCGACGCTGGATGGTTGCCTCATAATCTTTGGAGGGTCGGCGACCTACGACTCTAAGTGCCACCAAAAGCTTGCGCACCGTGAGGTCTATATGGATGAGCCAGTCATGCCTGCCTTCCTCTGATGGTCGGAGTTCGCCATAACCTTTGATCGGATCGACCACCTAGAGAGTGTCCCACAACTGGGGAGATATTCGCTCATGGTTGACCCAATCATCGGCACGAAGCGGCTCACCAAGGTACTAATGGATGGAGGCAGTGCCCTCAACATCATGTATGCCGAAACACTCTATAACACACTAGGTGTTAGGCTTGCATAATTGCACTTGCATTGCATGAGCATAAGCATCATTCATTCATGCATAAGCATTTTCATATGAAACATTGCTATGAAACATGTGAAACATACTATTGTTCTTCAATGGTTCATTGTATGTATGCTTTATGATCATGTGTGGCTAATGCAAGTGGTGATGTTTGGTCACTAAAACACCTTAGCTACACTTAGGATGCCTAATGGAAAAATGTTCATGTGGATCACCTTACCTAATTAAGCTCCTAAGTGATGACAAGCTTAGTTTGACCTAGGATGTGACCAATGTATGAAATGCTTGTGGGACCTTAGTTGTGCCTTAAACATGTTTAGAATGTCATATGGAACAACTTTGGTATTCATGACTTGGACCAATTTAGCCTCTAAGTCATGGTTATAGTTTAAGTAACCATTTTCATGATGTATGTTTGACCTAAGTTGAACTATATAATAGAGTGCTTGCATGGCAGTGCATCCTTAAGCAAAGTTGTAGTACTTGACTAGAGTAACAACTTTTATTTTTGGGTCAAGAGCTAATTCAGTGGCTAACATGGTCAAATAGGGCTCACAAGAATCAACAAATTACTGTTTTTCAAACTTAGAATTTTCTCTAAGTCAAAAACCGGTTTACAGTTTCATGTACCATACTTTGATGCGTTACAATTTGAAAACCAGCTTGAACTAGACCAAGCTCATTTAAGCAAAGTTGGAGTTTACATGTAGCTCTACAACTTTTATTAATGGAATTTTTGCTAACTCACCACGGATTAGGAGTACTAATGGCTTGAACTTTCGCTGTCAGACGGCCTGATGCCGGGTTTGAACCGGCGCCACACACCGTCAGTGGACGACCGTGCCAGGCCATGGCCGCTATGTGGTGGTCGTATGCCGGCGACGGTCGAGCTGGTCGGGTAGCAGCGCAATGAAGACTGAGGCGATCCCGCTGCTCCATTCACTTCCCATTCTCTCACTCTCGCACGCCTTCTCTCTCGCCTGCAAAGCCACAGCGCCACCGTCGCCATCGCCACTGTGAGATCGTCGAGCTCGCGCTCAGCCGTCGCTGCTCCAGTGTCCAATTGCTCATGCATGTAGCGTCGCCTTGCTCTGCTCTACCACCTTGAATCACCAATTTTACTGCTCGAGTCAAAGTGAGCTCGTATTTCCAGTCGTCGTCCGCCATGGCCGCAGTGCACAGCCGAGCGTGAGCTCACTGTGGCCAGCCACAACGTGCGCACCTCCGCTCCTTCTCACCCTCATCTAGTCTTTGTTGTAGGTCCTAGGATCTTAACCCACTATCCTTTTTAGATTCTACCGCCGGGTAGCGACGAAACGTGCCACCACTCCCACCGCTCCCGACATATCCGCCGTGACATGCAAGTTTGCCGCCGCCGAGCTGACCTATCGTCTTCATCCTTTCTCGCGCGCCTTAGGTTGAGCAACCATATACCTAGTAGGTGGCATGATGGAGACCCACCTCTTGCTAGCGTTTAGCCAAAACACTGAGAGCACCACCGTGCTCTGTGCGCCACCGCAATGGCATGCACGCGGTCAGAGCTCACCGTTGCATCACTGGATCCCTAACCACCCTAACTAGCTTCGTTGAAGCATCGCGAAGCCATAGGGCTCATCACCTAGGCAAATGGTGGCAAGAGACCGCTGGCGTACCGCCGCGCACCCTCCACCATCCGCCATTGCTGCGGGCGTGCTTGCTCTGGTGGACCTCCGACCAAACCGAGGGTACACCTGGGCGCAGGAGGTCATGGGGAGTGCAGCGGTGGTGACCTCACCGCCGGTGGCTTCCCCATCGACGAGTAGTGGCTGGTCAACCACCTTGCTCTATCTTTGTTTGACTAACAAATGGGGCCGTTGTCCTCTGGGTCTCACGCGTCAGCGGCTATAGCTTTAGGGTTTTGTTTTATTCTTTTCCAGAATTTTGTGCTAACTTTAGAAAATCATATCTGGAGCTATTGGTGTCCAAATTGAGTGAACAAAATTTTGTTGGGTTCCTCATAAAGTAGTATTTGATAAAAATATGAAATGCACTATTTCTGGTATTTTTCTGGGAGAATAAAATAGAGCTAGATAAATGCATTTTAAATGTTTCAATCTTGTACAATGTATAAATTGAGCTAGGAAAGTGATAAAATATGATTCCATTTTTGTTGATTTTGTGTTGACATGCTCTAGCTATAAAAAATACTAAAACTACAGTAAGCATGCTTGGAATAGGGTCTTCCTATTTAATCTTAAATAATTGCTAGTTTTTAGTGAAAATAAATGAGGTAAAAATACAAAACTAATGATCATGCAAATTTTTACACAATATTATCGTACGAGAAGGCATGTAAGAAAAATATGAAATCTGTTGTTTGACACTTTTCACTAGGCTAAACTATTTTTGCTAAAATAATCCTAGGCAACTTGTCATTTTTATAGAGATGGCTATATTTATCTAAATGGCATGAAGTTTGTACAAAATACTTTTGGGAGCATAAGTAGGCTACTATAATTTTCTCAGAATTTATGGTGCACTTTTGATTGAATTTCCTTATTTCACCTTAGTATCCAAATAAATTAATAAATGTATTTAAATAATTTACTTGGGCTTGACCATCATGTTTTCTAGAGTGTATGTGATGCCTATGAACTGTTGGTACCATTGGTTGTGCCCAAATTTGATTGCTTGTATGTAGTGAAATATTAATTGCTCTATAATTCAATTTTAGTGACTGTTTGGATAGTTTTGGTTGTGAAGTAAATTGCATGGGTAAAACGATGTTTTCTGTGAATATTTTCAATAACAAAGTTATAGATAACTTACTTATCTTGCTTGTGTCAAATTTTCGTGGCAATAGGCTAAATGGTTTGAGAATTATAGCTGTTAGAAGTTGGTCTCTAGAAATGCTCATTCTCTGGAAATTTCTAGATAGACCTAGGAAGTTTACCTATTTTCACTAGGATAATGGTTGAATCACCTGTTGGTGATTAAATGAAAGTTGTAGGAAGTTTTATAAGCTTTCCAGAAAGTCCAAGATCATAGTATTTGGTTGAGTAGAACTCCTAATATAACCAAATTAAGTAGCTCCTGTTTACAGCAGGAAATGACTAAATCAAGTATAGTTGTTTGTCTTATTTGATGCTTTTGTAGATGCTTAGGCTAATTGAGATTAGTTGTTAGCTGCAGGTTCTAGGCCTCTTACTGATGATGAATAACTTTACCTTAGGTTGCTAGAACTTAGTGAATGTATGTTTCTTGTATTATTGGAGAGATATGCACCTACTCAGTAAAAATCAACTAGAAGAAAGTTATACATCTACTTGGTTGATGAGTGTTAAACTTATCATACACCTTATGGATAACCATGCTCATGCATACACAATTTATCATATGATGTAATCTCTTATGCATTCATGGTACTCATTTGTGCATATGCATGCAATAGGTTTCCCGGAAGGAGTGACGCTTCTCGAGTTCGAACTCAAGCATCAGGAGGAGGAGCAGGCAGCCCTTGCCACTGGAGCTCGACGGGGGCGCCATCTCACAAGCCTTGAGTGCCTTCGATAGCTCGCTGGCCTCATGCATCCGGTGGACCTCCTCGACACCTGCGGGATCCTGCTGCCCGTGGTGGAGCCCAGCGTGACGTGGAGCTCGTCCTTGAACCCCGAGTGCATCGACAGGTCGCACTCATCAACGAGCATGCTGTAGCTCTAGAGAATGGACTTGGTGGACTAGCAGTCCTCGTACGTCTTCTGGATGTCGTGAAGGCTTGTCAGGTACAGCACCACCTTCCGAGCGCTGTCCGACGGGGGCGGTAGAACTGACGGCTACGGCTACGGCGGTGCCAGCTTGGCGAGCTTTGTGTCGATCCTCTGCTGGAACGCGCTGACCCACGCGTGGACGATGCCCGGGAACCTCTGTATCTCGCGCTTCTTGACGTCCACTGATGTAGACAAGGCCCGATCTTTCGAAAGGTATGGTAGCGTCGATTGGTGGAGACTCAACATTCACGATCTAGGCTTTAAACACCACTGCTCCGTTGGTTATCAACCACGCGAACGCGATTGACCTCGCCGAGAAGGCTTTTCTGCAAGCGAATCGAGAACACAAGCAAGAACGGGATGAACGTAATCTGAAATTACAAATAAATATGAGGCTTATGAAATTAAGAAGAAGTTCAAGTCTTTATTCGAAAGGACTAATCGCCACAGGCGAACATGATCAAGAACTAGGGCCCTGGTTCACAGCAAGCAGCCTTGGCGGCACAGTTGCAGCAAAACGATGTCTGTTTCACGAGGAAATCAAGAACTAAACAAAACACAAACCCTAAGGAGAGCGATGGCTGCTATTTATAGAGTCTTGGGCGTCACCCCCCTGGACGCGCCCCCTAATGGGCCCAAACACGATACATGGTCCGTTAGAGGGTGTCGCAGCACCCTGACAGATTCTGGACGCTGACTTGTTTCGACGATTCCCGTTGATTCCGAAGGTCTTTTGATATGAAACCACTTGGATTGGCTTCCTTACCAAATTAGCTTTCCAACCATATGTGGATTGTCGAAAACGGAGTCTCGATGCGTCCTGGGTGACCAGTTTAAGGTAGACTGGTCCTGGAGCCCGAGCTGGACTCAAACTTGAGTTGGACTGGGCTTCCACCATGAAAAAGATGAATTGGATGCCCATGCTGGACCTCCTCCTCTCCTTGGCCTGTATGCGATGAAGTAGTGATGTCCTCATCACCCACCTCATCGCCGCCACCGCCACCGCCCAGGCCGTCTGGCTTCTTAATACACTCCTTGATGCCAGGGTCGTCCGGCGGCGGGGGTATCTCATCCAGCGCCTTCCAGAACGCGGCGATGACGTTCAGATCGAACTCGGGCGATCCTGGGGCCGACTTCTCCTGCCGCTCCTCGCCGTCGGCGTCGCCCTCCTCATCCTTGTCATCAAGGCCGTCCATGAGCTCCCACACGTTGATTACCTCGGGCTCGCGGACCTGCGTCTTGGCCGGCGACCCTGGCACCTGTTTCTGTCGCCGCATCAGCTGTGGCTTCAGCGGCAGCGGCGGCGTCTTCGCCGCTCCGACAACTCCGCTATCATCGCGCCACTTCATCATCTCCTCCTCGTCCCGGTCGAGGCTAAGCGACCCTAGCGTGGAGGACTTGAGCGCGACGGCAGTGAGTTGAAGGATGCGCACGAGGCTGCGGCGCGTAAAGTTACGCGGATGAGGGAGATTTTTTCCAACTCTTAAAATATTAGGAGATTGTAATAGGAGTTGTTGGAGATAGATTTTTATGGATCCTTCTAAAAACTTAAGATTAGGAGGAGGATTAGGGAACTCTTGGAGATGCTCTTAGGTGGTCCACAACATGTGCTAGCGGGAGGGAGATCATTTGGGCGCAACGCTCCTCCAGTTGCAGCCAACGGTGCCAATTCCTATGAAAGCCAGAAAATCTACTAATAGGTTTAGTGAAACCATCAATTTCATGTTACAAATATTCGTATGTTTTTTTCTATAAACTTCGTTTAAGTTAGATGCATTTAGTTTATAGAACACAGGTAACGTTACATATAATCTAGAACAGATGAGTTAATACCTCTTTGAACCTATATATTCTAGTACAATGATTAAGCAACCACCATTATTTTAGTGAGCTTCTCGAAATGGCAGTGCTACCTACGTCATACCTGATCTCACCGTCAGGCAAGACGAGCCAAAAGTTAGGAACCACCCGGGGTGGCTCTACTGCCCTTGCTTGATTGCGCGAAGCAGGCTTGACGGAGACGTGATGTTAAAAACATAGTAGGGCCTTGTATAAAATTTAGAACATTAATAACTTCTAACTATTTAGATTTGGGGAAAAGCTATAGAACTGTCCGTTGTTTCTGTGACATCCAACACCTGATTTTTTTGCCGTCGGATCTGTTTCTGGCTTCGCTTTCAGCCGTTGGTTCCACGGTGCCTGTTTGCATCTCGTATTAACTATTTGTTCTGTCACTGTCATCTGGTCCCACGCACAGTATTTCATTTTGGGTAACGCGCCCGTGTTTTAATCGTTCTTTTCGGCTGCTTGTCTTCTTCGGTGGTAGTCGAGTCTGGAGGTCTCCAGGCGTGGAGCTCGCCGGGATCTCGCGGCGACTGGTAGGGTTCATGTCTCTGCCCCTCCCCTTTCCAGTTTTTTTTTTTTTTTTGCCTATTCTTATCAGCCTGCGCTGCTGTTTCCTGTGGCCTGTGGCTTCCTTTTTGCGGTGTTTGTCTTGGGTTGCGGCAAGGGGCTCAGGCGCCGGCAGTGTAAGAGATGGACGCGCCTGGACCTCCCCCTCCCCCATGGCCACGCCCGGCGCCAGGACGTCCCCCATCGCCACGCCCGCGGCCAGCGACAGCTCCGCTCACCTGCTCGCCAGCACCATCCCCCAATCCGTTCTCCATTACCTGCGCAGTTGCTGCCCCTGTGCTTCGCGACAGTAGCATGCTAGCGGCGGCGTGGGGGGCACCGGGCGTCGGCGGTGGTTGCCTGATGGCGTGATGCGGACGGGCAGCACGGCGATGGCGCGATGCACAATAGGATCGGCGAACTGGCGTGACCGAGCGAGCCGGCTATTTTGTTGTTGTTGTTTGCTTTTTAAATTTGTTCCCAACTTCATTGCTTGTTTTGTTTTTTTTTGTTTTTCTTATTGTAATTTGGTGCCTCAGTTAGCAGTTTTTTTTTTTGTTGTTTTGTTTTAAGTTTGACCGTTAATTGGTAGTTATTTTTTTATATAATTTGGCCTTCGGTTGTCAGTTTTTTGTTTTTTGTTTCTATTTTTTAAAATTTGATCACTAGTCTAAAGCTTATTTTGTTTTAGGGATGGTTTAATAATTTGGTACCAATTAGTTGTTTTTTTTGCTTTTTTTAAGTTTGGCTCTTAATCGGCGGCCCTTTTTTATGTTGTTTTTTATATATAAATTTGGCCTCCAGTACTTGGCCCTACGGTATCTCAACTGTAGCTTGAACTATAGCATTAATGGCTGCAATTATGCAGTAATGATCTTTGTATGGCTATGTTCGTTTTGTCTTATAATCTGTACTTTTCAGCTTGTTTTTTTAGTCGAAATAGTATTTTTCTCTCACAACAAATCAATAGGAACAGTGTTTCGGTTTGTTTTTTCAGCGAAGCGAGCGGGGCTATATATGATCAAGATGCCCAAGAAGGAGGGTGAATTGGGCTAATTCTAAAATTCTTTGCAATAATTAAACCCTACACTTAGCCCACTTTACCTCTTGTGCCTAGAATGTGATTCTATTAATCTACCGCATAAAAGTTTAGCACACTATGTTTTAATCCTACATTAGTATGGTAATTCTAAAGAATGTAAAGACAAGAGATGAAATGCTCAAATGTAAATACTTAGAGTAAAGAGTGAAGAAGGAACGCGGCGATGTTTTGCCGAGGTATTAGAGAGTCGTCACTCCCCACTAGTCCCCATTGTAGCACCCGCGTAAGGGTGTAGCTCCCCCTTAATCCACGCAAAGATAAAGTGCTCTCTACAGGCTGATTTTTTGACACTCCGTCGCGGTGAATCGCCCACAGCCGTTCACAATTTGAGTTGGGTCATCCATAAGCTCCGCCGGATGATCACACATGAAAGATCAATGTGGTAGCTAATGCCTTAAGCCGAAAGTCATATCAGGTTAAAGAAACACCTTTATCTCTCAACCATGCTGAGGTGCTGGCTCACGTTGCCTTGGTCTCAAGATTACTTGAGCAGATTATTCTGGAACAAAGGCAAGACACTTTAGAAATTTCTCCCATCAAGAAATTAATTGGCGAAGGACATGGTCTTCAGTTTAGTATTGATGAGCAAGGAGTAGTAAGATACAAGGACAGATTAGTGGTTCCATCAAATGAGGAGCTGAGAAACAGGATATCACCTAGTACGTCGCGAAGTACGACACTTGTGGGAGAGTTAAAGCAGATCATATGTGTACTCTAGGATATTTGCAGCCCTTGTCCATTCCTGTTTGGAAATGGAAAGATATCTCCATGGACATTGTGGTGGGTTTGCCCCGCACATCCAAGGGCTATGACTTATCTGTGTCATTGTGGACCGCCTCACTAAGTCTGCTCATTTTCTTTCGGTGGACACTAGATATACAACCAAGAAGTATGTTGAGATATATTTTGATCGGATTGTGACCCTACATGGAGTTCCCCTTACTATTATCTTGGATAGAGGATCAGTTTTTGTCTCTCATTTCTAGGAGCAACTGCAGCAATGTCTTGGTACTCGTCTCCTCAGAAGCTTAGCATATCATCCACAAACTGATGGTCAAACTGAAAGGGTAAACCAGGTGCTCGAGGATATATTGAGGGTTTATGCCATCTCTTTTTCTGAGAAGTAGGATGGATGTCTGAAGTTAGCTAAATTTTCTTACAATAATAGCTATCAAGAGAGCATTCGAATGGCACTATTTGAAGCTCTATATGGAAAGAAATGTAGGACACCACTTAACTGGGTTGAAGTGGGAGACCATGGATACTTTGGGTTGGATTTCATCAAAGAGGCTCGAGAGCAAGTAAACATTATTCAGAGTCACTTGAAGGCAGCTCAGAACCGACAGAAAGCTTATACAGACAAGCAAAGAAGGCCCTTGCATTTTGCAGTCGGAGATTATGTTTATCTCAAGGTGTCTCCTATGAGAGGGGTGCATCGATTTAGTATCCATGGCAAGCTAGCCCCTCGATATGTGGGTCCTTATAAGGTTTTGGCACAGTGTGGCACAGTTGCTTATCGTCTTTAGCTTTCCGATATTTTATCGGTGGTACACAATGTGTTTCACGTCTCCCAGTTAAAGAAATATTTGTGGATCCCTAATGAAGCTTTAAAAATTGAAGGACTTTCACTCCAGCCAGATTTGACTTATATTGAGCACCCTATCAAAATCCTGGACAAAAAGCAAAGAGTGACAAGAACAATGTGGTGAAGTTCTACAAGGTGTAGTGGTAGAACCACTCTGAGGATGAAGCCACGTGGGAACAAGAGAGCTATATATTGAAGCATTACCCCCACCTTCTCTCTGATTCTGATAGATAGTTGTTATGTTGATATGTATTTCCTATCTCCTTTTCCACACTAGGCACATGAAATCTCGTGTCGAGATTTTGTTTTAGGGGGTAGATTTGTAACACCCTCGGTGTTACACTGTAGAGTCCTTTGCTAAAACACTGTATGAGCATCATATTTATGTGTGAGTATATGAATTATAGTGTGTAAATCAATTTCTATGACTCGAAACGTTCATCGGAAATGCGAAATAAATGTTATATTTCATGTTGCGTTATATCGCTTAGAGTTCTAAATGAATTTTTATTGAACGAAAATAATATAGAACGCATATCCGATACTTTAATAAAGTTTGTAGTGTAGGCTTCGTAGGTGGCGGTGAAATACTTGCGGTTGAGAACAGGATTCGCTAGCTAGCTTACTTAATAGCTTGAAAATTGCATTCAACGCGAAAACATAGCCAAAATTCCTAAGTCGGACAACGCTTTGACGAAGCTAAGTTCGGCAATTTTCGTAGAAGAATCGGGCTAAGTAGTGGCATGGTCTTAGGTTGTGTTCTAGTAGCTTGACATAACATCTTGAGTTGGATCATCGAGTTGGATTTTTGGGCCGCTTTAAAATACGTGCAAGGCACGTTCCCAGTCGGCTTCAGCATTGGATGCGGTCACCATGCCTCTGGTCAGCTCGACGCCGCTACACTGGCATGCCTAGGTGCGCACAAGTGCACCGCCATGCATGCCGCATAGCCATTGCCGCGCACTCCACGCACGCGCACGTCGCGCCCGGCGAGCCCAGTCGCTCTGCCACTGCCGTCGCGTCCTCGGCTGGCCTGTGGCTTGGCCAGTCCGGGCTACTATCGCGTGGTGCCACTGATGCTCGCCGTCGCATCATGCTGCGTCTTTGGTCGCGCTGCGCTCTAAACGCCACTGCTGCTGCTGACCCTCACGACTGCACGTGCGTGGGCTTGCCCCGCCTGCCTTGCCATCACATCATGCTAGTTTCGTTGCACTGCCAGCTTTGCCTCCACCTACCCATCACCCGACGCACCTTTGCCTAATCGCTACCACCTCCTAGCCACCTCTGACGCGGTCTTGCCACCATGGCACACCATCGCACCGTCCATGCGCATGTGGCTGGCTCGGCTTGGGCCGCCTCTGGTCGAACCACCACCTCGTCTATGTCCATGGTGAGTTCCTTGAGCTCACTCGCTACCCCAACTTTTCTAGCGTTGTTGTAGCTCACCAAAACATCACTGTTTTTAGTGCAAGAGCTCCGCCGCCATGGACCAGCTTTACTACGGCGTCCCGGCTCGCGCTTCCTTCGCCTAGTGCTACGCGTTTGTGCCTAGGCAGGTATCGGCTCCTTAGATAGGGCAGGGAGGGACTGGTCCAGCTGGCGTAACCACCTGGTGCCAGTGCCGCCGTGCCGGTGCACGCGCGGGGGGCAGAGGGTGTGGCCGTGGTAAAGAAGGAAATGGGGAGGGGCAGAATTGTAAGATGGCTGACTGATGCAATAGTGTTATGGACCTCGGTGGGATTCAGTGTTAGAGAAAGGGCGTTTCAGCAAAATGTACTGGCGCGCACGAGCCTTCCTGTCGTGGGCCATCGTCGCTCGGTTGGGCCATGCCCATGCATGGGCCGCGTCGGTGGTGCGCAAGCACGCACCAAGTGGAGTGGGCCGAGCCGCTCGCGCTGTGGGCCGCATGGTGGACTGCATTTTTCAATTTCCAGAGAAGTAATAAATGTTTATTCAATTTAGTGTTGAGTTGAACTTTGAAAAATTATAGTAAATTCTATAGATGTCCAAAAATAGTGAAACAAAATTTGTTAGGTTCACAAAAATGCTATCTATCTATTGGTGTAGTTAGTTTACCGTTAGGTATGATAATGATAGGTTCACAAATTCAATTTAGAAAGCTTAGTATTATTTAGCTTAATATTCATAGGAATTTTTGTGGCAAATTGATGATAGCTTTAGCCATAAAATTTTTATAGTAGGTTCATTAGATTATTATGTACTCACTGTAAATTTTGTAGGCCTAGAGTAGGTTGATAAATAGAGTAGCTAGTACCACTTGTTTAATCATATATAGAGTAAATCGGTATTAAGAGTAAGAATACCTTTAGTTGCTAAGATAACATATGTCATGCTTTATATTTGTTAGGGGTAATAGTAGGTAAGTTAGCACCTTAGTCGGTAGAACTAGCTTAGTAGCTTGCTAGATGTATTTTTATTTTAAGAGTTGTTGTTGCCTTATTACTAAGTGTTGCATCATTATTTCATGCATATAGATCACGAGTTGGTAGAGTTCGTACCACCGGACGAACAGGACTATGAGGAGATTATTGAGGAGTACGAGGAGGAGGTTCTCGTATAGGAGGGAGCCCCAGAGCCATTCGTTGCTGACTTTATTGACCCACCGCCTACCCAAGGCAAGCCCCGGTGCATAACCCCTATTTTTGAATGATTACTAAAAATATATATGATGTGTATTTACGTTATAGGCATTTTATGAAAACTACATGTATAGATATACTTACCTATGAGTCCTACTAGTATAGGTCGAGTAGCTGCTATGCTTAGGGTATCGATAGCGTGAGTAACCTGCCGTTACTCACAATAGGTGAAAATTATGATCACTTATGATAAAATGGTGGAAAGGAAAATAGAGACCGGGTAGAGATATGGTTTGGGTATTGGTGGGTGTAAGAGGTTGGGTCCTATAGCCAATAGGGCATAGTCTGGTTATACTTTTTCCCTATCTGTGTCGATTAAGGACCAGCCGTTGTATAGGTCTCTAGGCAAGTCATAGATTTATTATCCTGAGCACATACTTGAGTATGGGTGTAGGGAAGACTTGTTGCCCTCTTGTCGTGGGTTTTGGTTCTTTTCGGACCGACTGATTGGAGGCGGGGATGGTGGAGGTCCTTGCACTGCACTAAGTCCAAGACTTAGGAGTGGGGGCTTGGAGTCTAAGTTTGGATGGGGACCTAGACCCCATGACGGAGGGTGATGGGTTGGTCCTACTTGTGCCTGGGGTACAAGTAGGGCATGTGTTTTTGGAGTACCCAGCTGGGGGCATTGATTCACGAATCACCGGGCAATCCAGTACAGCTTGTCTACGGTCCAGCACCATAGTAAGAACTAAAAGATGAATGGTGATGAAATGGAACTGATTGCTCAACTCTTGCTTGAAAGTAGAACATGTGCTTACATAGAATGGCTAGATAAAGAATTAATCATGACTGCTAATAATAATATAAATAAGGATTCACTATCAGCATTGCTTTCTAAAAAAGAAACCCAGCAAACCCTAAAGCTTTGCATATCCCATGGAGATGGGAAATTATTCCCACTAGTCGGATAAGTCTTACGAATACATTGTGTACTCAGGGTTTATTTACCCCTGTTGCAGGTTCAACTTGAGGAGTACCCATTGTGTGAAGGATTCTTCTGGTGGGCACAGATGGATCCTTGTTCATTATTGATAGATGTTTATTATCATTCCGCTGTTTAATATTCCGCACTCTGAATTTGGCAAGGTAATAATGAATTTCTAAGAACTCTGGATGTATGAAATGGATTAAGTATTGTAACTCGTTCTCATTATTGGATCCTTGGGGAAAATGTGGACTATTCGGGCTCTCCCTTGGGGTGTGCCCGACAGAATCCACTCGCTGTAGCTCGCTTTTGGGGTGATTAGTGTCTGGTGGAAGACGAGCGTTTCCATAAGTGCGTTATTTCGGACGGTTCTGCCATAGTTGGTACCAGAGCCAATAATGACTTTACGAGTTTCATCACTTTTTTCTAAAACATAAAAATTTGACCAACAAAAGTTTTGTGAAAAGTAGGAGGCGATAAAATTATCTAAATAAGTATAAGCCCTAGCAATATGGTTGAAGGGAACCGTGACGCCTAAGAGGGGAGGTGAATTAGGCAACTTAAAATTCTAACTCTAAACTATGGTCTCTTTTTATAACCCTAGCAAAACCTATGCAATAGATAAACTATCTAGATGTGCAACTATGGTTTTGCTAGTGTGTTGCTATCTGTACCGCAAACATAGTAAAGTAAGCAATGTAAATGCGGAAGCTAAAGAGCAAGGTAGAGATATGCAAACTCTCGTCGACGACTCTGGTATTTTTACCGAGGTATCGAGAAGCGCACAAGCTTCCCCCTAGTCCTCGTTGGAGCCCCTCACAAGGAATCCCTCACAAGGGCCAAGCTCCCGGTCGGGTAACTCCGTGGATAGCCTCAGGCCTTCCCCACGCGCAAGTGGGTCTCCGACGTGCCTTCTGGCAAGCCTCTCCCGGATGCTCCCCGCCGTCTTCACTATCAAGCTTCCGACCGAAACACCGCGGGCCTTGTTCCCTCCGGTACACGATGGCGGCCACACCATAAATACAGTTGGTGTGATCTCGCAAGACTTCAAGCCCCTCCGATGTACAACACTTGTGCTCGCAACCATGGGGAGGCAAGAGGTATGCTAACCTCACTAAACACTAGGCATATACCTAGAGCAAGCGCATAAGCGGTGGTCTAATCAACCTAAGCACTTTGCAAAGCACTTATGCTAATTACCTAATAAAACACTAAGCACTTTGCATGTGGAGATCACTAAAATGGTGTACCAACACCCTTGGTATGTTTCCTAAGCTCCACACACCTCAAATGGCAGGTTGGAGGTTGTATTTATAAGCCCCACTAAGAAAGTAGCCATTGGGGTCAGATTCCCACGAAACTGCTACTGACCGGACGCTGAATCGCCCTGACCGGATGCATCCGGTCGTCCCGACCGTTGAGCCGGCAATATGTTGATCGGACGCTGGCCAGCGTCCGGTCGCCTGCCACCGGACACGCCCGGTTGTAGATGTGCCGCTCTAGAACCTTACTGTAATTGATCAGACGCTGCTGTCCTGCGTCTGGTCGGTTGCCGCCAGCGTCCGGTCAGGGATCCGGTCGCTTGTCTGCCGAGCCACTTGCCCAGCGTCCATTCGCACTTCCAGCGTCCGGTCGTCTCTACGAGCTCATTTCTTCGCGATCTTGCGTACGGCTTGGTTCCTATCTTCATGCTTAGACTTTGCTTGATATCTTGGGTCTTTTCTTATGCTCCTAAGGTCTTGCTTAAGGTGTTGATCATCAGATCATCATGTTGCCTTCGTCCAAGTCACGTCTTGCACCCTGTTGGACTACAAAACAAACACTTGCAAATTCATTAGTCCAATTTGGTTGTGTTGGTCATCAAACACCAAAATCTAAAGTAAATGGGCCTAGGGTCCATTTTCCTTATGATCTCCCCCTTTTTGGTGATTGATGACAACACGACCAAAGCAAGAAAAAAATAAGAATTTGGAAGTTAAAAACTACCTACTTGCTAGGATGCAATGCGAAGGGCAAGGTTATATGATACTAATTGACATATACCAATTAAAACTTTACTTAAAAGCTTGTCTTGCCCTTGCAAATGTCCCCATGTGATATTATGGATTAAAGCCTAGCTTTCTAAAAAAATTCTCCCATTACTTAGACTAACCCATAATTCACTTTCCTCCCTTTTTCAGACCATTACCACTTGTAGACGTCAACTAGATGCTTGCCTTTGGTCCTTCAAATTCTCCCCCTTTGGCATCAAACACCGAAAAGGAAGACATTAGTAGCACAAGGAAGGGTCAAATTTCGTGATCCTTTGTGTAGAGAGTGAAATGGATCACAAAATTTAACTCTCACATTATATAGACTAAGCTCCCCCTAAATATATGCATACATATGGTAGAAAGCAAAGCATATGCATAATTAGCAATTTATTACACAAGAGAGGTTAATCTATATAATACATGGAGAAAGCAAAGAAATATCAAAGAGAGATCAACATGGTGATATCGGTTTAGAAATACCACATGTGAAAATCAATTTGATTTCTACCATTTGAAGTATAATGCTTTCCTCCAGGGACTCCATTTTCCTTGCAATGAGACCACTACACACAAGATAAGCTTGAAAAGGTGTTAGTCTCAAGGCATCCAACTTGCAGATTATGCTCCCCCTAAATTTGTGCACACAAGTGTTGAATACTTGTAAAATTTGTGCACATTGATTTAAGTATCAAAATACCATTTGAAAGATGATATTTGGGAGAGATTATCTACAATTTGGACTTTGGCACATATTAGATAAATAATTGTAAAACAAGCTATGTGCCGTGCTCCTAAACAATTTTAAACCATGTAGGTTTGCTCCAAGGGTTGATCATGAAACCGAGCAAGCCTACCATATGATATACCTATTGAATGCATGACAAAAGATTTAAGCATGTAAATGCAAACATAGGCATGAAAGATAACTAGATGCTTTAAGAGTATATCAATTGAAAAACAATACCAATTGAAATGAAAACTAATTGAAAGTAATGACATCTAGTTACCTAACATAGGAAGGGGAATTTGGGTCCATAGTATTCACTAACCCACTTGGCAATGACTTTGTCCATCATGATGCACCCCATGAAATGCACCCAAACTTTGCCAAGTCTCCAAATTCCCCGATGTCCGACGGACTTCTCACTTCCCTTTTGGGATCCAAACCTTCTTGGTGCTCTTCATGTTTGAAATGATTTCCTTTGGCACCCAAAAGCGTTTGACCCCATTGTTGGCTTGCTTGTTCACCTTGATGGCCACCACCTTGTTATTTTTATTATTCTTCAAGAGATAAGGTGTGGAGGCCTTCTTGTCTACCATGTTGGTGTAGGTGTTGGAGAACTTGCTTGTTTGCTTTTTCTCCTCCTTCTATGCTCCTCCCCCATTCTTCACCTTGCACTCATAGGACTTGTGGCCTTCCTTATGGCACACGTAGCAAACCATGGTTTGTCCTTCATCAAGCTTCTTCACTCCCTTGATGGTGTTATCTTGATGAATTTGAGCTTGCTTCGCCTTGCCTTTTACTTGAGTCAAGTCCTTCGTGAGGCAAGCTACTTCTTGCTTAAGTTCCTCATTTTCCTTTGCAACCTCTTGTGTGCATGTATCTACAATAACTTTCTCAACACAAACTTGGTTGCACAAAGGTGAGTCTAAACATAAATCATTGCAAGAAGTAGAGGCGTCCCTTTTAATGATAGAACTTTTCTTTTTAGGTGCCTTGGTGGGGGTATTTTTGACGGCTTCAAGATTAGCAACTTTATTAGTTAGCTCATCACAATGTTTGCACATGATTTCCAATTTAGCAAGCAAACTTTGATAATCATTTTGTGAGCTAGCTAACTTTTCCTTTAATTTTTCATTTTTCTTTTCAAGTTGCTTATCATTGATTGTGCATTCATTTGTTGTTGCACTAGCCTCAAGTTGCTCAATTTTAGTAGATAGTTCAACATTGAGATTTGCAAAGTTTTCATATTGTTCAAGCAAATTCTTGTATGCTTCTTGTGAACTACCTAACTCTTCTTTTAAATTTTTGAGCTTCTTTTGTTGACTAGTGCAAACTTTAGCATATTTACGATTTTGTTGCACAATTGTATTATAAGAAGGCAAATCATCATCACTATCACTCTCACTAGAGGATAAGCTTTCATTACCTCGTGCCATAAGGCACACACGAGAAGAGCTTGATGATGAGTGCTTGCGCCCTTGCCTCTTGTGATGATCTTCTTCACTTGAAGAATCATCCCATGACCTTATTGATGTGAGGGCTTTGTTCTTGCACGCCTTCTTCTTTGCCTTGGGTATGGGCTTGTTTGGACAAACTTCCACAAAGTACCCCAACTCGCCGCATCTATAGCATCCTCCCTTTCTTTGCTCGTTTCTTTGATTAGTGAAAACGAGGTCTTGAATTTGGATGGGCACACCCTTGACATTGAGCCTTACGATCATATTCTCCACCTTTTTGATAAGTTTGATTGATTCTTCATCAAGGTTGAAGGTGGAGGAGGAAGATTGATCATCATCACTTGATTCTTGTTCATCATCATCATCATCCTCATCTTCTTCTTCTTCACTTGAGGAGCTTGAGCTTGAGCTTGACTCAACTTTCTTGCCCTTCATCTTTTTCTTCTCGCTACAAGCGAGAGCTTTGCCTTTGCTTGATGAAGATGCTTCTCCTAGACCCATCTTACATGACATTTCAAATGCCACTAGCTTGCCAATGACAATGCCCGAGGTCATGGTGCTCAAGTTCTTCATGTTGTGAAGAATGGTGATGATGCTTGCATAGTTCTTTTGTGGTAGAACGGAGATGATCTTCCTCACGATGTCCACATCATCTAGCTTTAATAATCCTATTGAATGGAGCTTGTTGATAATTAGATTCAATCGAGAATACATATCATGAACAAGCTCATCATCATTCATAGCAAAGGAATCATAATTTTGCTTAGCTAGACAATGTTTTTGCTCACGGACATTACTTGTGCCATCATGGAGCTCTTGGAGTTTTAACCAAATTTCATGTGCCGTATTTAAGGTGAACACTTAGCTAAACACATCCATGCTAAATGATTCAAACAAGCAATTCTTAGCTCTAGCATTAAAATGCATTTCTTTTTCATCACTCTTTGTGGGCTTTTCGGGATTCTTAATGGGTTTCATCCTGTCACGAGTGACTCTCCATACACCTAAATCAACCGCCTCAAGGTGGCAAGCCATTCTAGCCTTATAGTAGAGGAAGTTAGTGCCATCAAATTGAGGAGGCCTAGTGGTATGCATCCCAACCACTCTACAATAGCGTCGGCTCAACGGCGGTTAAGCCAAAGGTCCAAATATGAGCCAACTGGCTCTGATACCAATTGAAGGGAACAGTGACGCCTAAGAGGGGGGGTGAATTAGGCAACTTAAAATTCTAACTCTAAACTATGGCTTTCTATCCCTAGCAAAACCTATGCAATAGATAAACTATCTAGATATGCAACTATGGTTTTGCTAGTGTGTTGCTATCTCTACCGCAAACGTAGTAAAGTAAGCAATGTAAATGTGGAAGCTAAAGAGCAAGGTAGAGATATGCAAACTCCCATCGATGACTCTGGTATTTTTACCGAGGTATTGAGAAGCGCGCAAGCTTCCCCCTAGTCTTCGTTGGAGCCCCTCGTAAGGAATCCCTCACAAGGGCCAAGCTCCTGGTTGGGTAACTCCGTGGATAGCCTCGGGCCTTCCCCACGCGCAAGTGGGTCTCCGACGTGCCTTCCGGCAAGCCTCTCCGGGATGCTCCCCGCCATCTTCACTATCAAGCTTCCGGCCAAAATGCCATGGGCCTTGTTCCCTCTGGTACACAGTGGCGGCCACACCACAAACACGGTTGGTGTGATCTCACAAGACTTCAAGCCCCTCCGATGTACAACACTTGTGCTTGCAAACATGGGGTGGTAAGAGGTATGCTAACCTCACTAAACACTAGGCATATACCTAGAGCAAGCGCATAAGCGGTGGTCTAATCAACCTAAGCACTTTGTAAAGCACTTATGCTAATCACCTAATAAAACACTAAGCACTTTGCATGTGGAGATCACTAAAATGGTGTACCAACACCCTTGGTATGTTTCCTCAGCTCCACACACCTCAAATGGCCGGTTGGGGGTTGTATTTATAAGCCCCACTGAGAAAGTAGCCGTTGGGGTTGGATTCCCGCAAAACTGCTACTGACCGGATGCTGAATCGTCCTGACCGGACGTGTCCGGTCGTCCCGACCGTTGAGCCGGCAATATGCTAATCGGACGCTGGCCAGCGTCCGGTTGCTTGCCTCTGGACACGTCCGGTCGCAGATGTGTAGCTCTGGAACCTTACTATAATCGATCGGATGCTGCTGTCCTGTGTCCGGTCGGTTGCCGCCAGTGTCCGGTCAGGGATCCAATCGCCTGTCTACCGAGCCACTTGCCCAGCGTCCGGTCGTGCTTCCAACATCTGATCCAACGTTCGGTCGCCTCTGCGAGCTCGTTTCTTCATGATCTTGCGTACGGCTTGGTTCCTATCTTCATGCTTGGACTTTGCTTGATATCTTGGGTCTTTTCTTGTGCTCCTAAGGTCTTGCTTAAGGTGTTGATCATCGGATCATCACGTCGCCTTCGTCCAAGTCATGTCTTGCACCCTGTTGGACTACAAAACAAACACTTGCAAATTCATTAGTCCAATTTGGTTGTGTTGGTCATCAAACACCAAAATCTAAAGTAAATGGGCCTAGGGTCCATTTTCCTTACAATGGTCTATCGACACTTGTTTTATCTAATCAGTTCTCTGCGGGTACACTAACTTTCATTGCGTAAAAAATCGCTTAGCATATGGAAAGTGAGTGTGCGATGTGACAAAATTTTGCGAATGTTGCTATATTCTAGCTTGAGTGAGCATATAGGCCAATGCATGCATCATGATATAGGAATCTTGCTAAAACTAAACCCCCCCTACACGTATAATTGAATTAATAAAGTGATAGGATAACTAAAAGAATACTTTAATAATATCTTGTCATTTCTCTAATCCCTTGTTTCTGATCTGGAGGGTTGTTCTAAATGGATGGTTCCTATCTCTTATAGATGAACCTGAGGTCCGGTCGTAGGAGCACCAGTGCCAAGGCGGGCCACAGTCTTGGCGAAGGCTAAGGTGAAAGTGGCTGAGCCAATGAGCACGGCAACGGGGAGAGCCATGAGGATCCACTTTTGGCTCCTCCTCCTCCACCACCGCCACCTCCGATGACCCATGCAGAGATGATGGCAAAAATGATGGCTGCTCACTGCGAGTCAGCCCATGCCATGGAGCTGCTGGCATAGGCTATTAGTGGCTTCACCTATGGAGGCCACAGGGGCAATGGTGGGGACAAGGGTGGTGCCCACGGTCCTAAGGGACACTGCTCTTATCAGAATTTCTTAAAGACGCACCCACCCATGTTCACACTATTGGCTAAGCCCCTAGATACAGAGCATTGGCTTTGCATTCTAGAGCAAAAGTTTCTATTGCTCACCGTAACGGATGAGCAGAAGGTGCGCTTTGCAACGCAACAGTTGTTGGGTCCGTGAGTGCATGGTGGGATACATTCAATGCCATGCAGCAGCTGGATCATCGGGTGACCTGGTAGGAGTTCATGGTGGCAAGGGAGTATGTCAATAAGTTCAATCACTTGTCATAGTATGCTGAAACTCATGTTGACACAGATGAGAAGAAGAGGGACCGCTTCTATCGCGGCCTCTCTTGCAGCTTACAGAAGGAGTTATATACTAGGAATTATTAGACCTTTGGGGCGATGATGAATGCTGCTATTGTCATGGAGGGCTTGCAGCGTGACTCGTAGGTAGAATGGAAGCGCAAGCAAGTGGCTATGGGGTCTTTGAGTCATCCCCTGCTCAAAAAGTATAGGTTGTCAAGCGGGTGCCCTATCAATCTTTAGATGGGCATTCATTTCGACACCCTCAGCAGACTTTTTATGCTCCTTCCACACAATACGATGCACCTACTCAGTAGGTGCAACATTAGTAGCCCCAAGGACAGCAGCTCCCACCTCGTATGGGATAGGAAAACAAGTTGGGTGCTTGTTTCAAATGTGGTAAGGAAGGCCACTATGCCCGAGAGTGTCCGCAAAACCAGCCAGCCTAGTCTGCTCAGCCATCGGCTAACTCTAGGCTAGTCAAGCGGACAGTCATCAAGAAGAAAGTGCCAGTCAGCCAATCTAGACATATTAATTTCACGAAGGCTGAGCAGATATTGCAAAATGAACCGATGATGGCTGGTATGTTCACCATTGATTCCCATCCAGCTTATGTGTTATTTGATTCTGGTGCATCACATTCATTCATGAACATGTGATTTGCACACCGGCACAATATACCTCTTATGGCTATACTGTTTGCCTATAGAATCAGTACTCTAGGTGTGCAGATGTGTGTTAATACTCGGATGGACACAGTGAGCTTAGTATTAACCACTCACACTTACCATCTCTAGTTCATAATACTGCCTGGGCAAGGCATTGATGCAATTCTAGAAATAAACTGGTTGCATATATATGGGGTAGTTTTGGATCTAAAGCAGCGAGTTGCTGATTTATGACCTCCTTTTTCTGAGGATAGGATGTCTCTTTTGATACCCTCAGATCTAGCCTTACCTATTGTTGCTCATGCTGAAGCCTCTCCTAATCTTACCTCTATTCCTGTGGTATGTGAGTTCCTAGACGTTTTTCCTAAAGATCTACCTGGGTTACCACTGGATAGAGAGGTGGAGTTCTCCATTGAGCTAGAGCCTAGTACAGCTCCTATCTCCCAACATCCGTACCGCATGGCTCCACATGAATTGGCTGAAATGAAGATGCAGTTGGAAGAGTTGTTAGAAAAGGGCTTCATCCATCCTAGCTCTTCACCATGGGGTTGTCCAACCATTTTTATGAAGAAGAAGGATGGTACTCTTTGGATGTGTGTGGATTACCGCCCTCTTAATACGGTAACCATTAAGAACAAGTATCCTTTACTCCGCATAGATACTTTGTTCGATCAACTAGCTGGTGCCAAGGTGTTCTCCAAGATTTACCTTTGTTTAGGCTATCATCAGATCAAGATTAGACCACAAGATATACCAAAGACAACTTTTTCTACTAGGTATGGGTTGTATGAGTACCTAGTAATGTATTTTGGTCTCACCAATGCTCCTGCATTCTTCATGTACCTAATGAACTCTGTCTTCATGCTAGAGTTGGACAAGTTTGTGGTGGTATTCATTGATGGTATCCTAATATATTCTAAGAACAAGGAAGAGCATGCCCAACACCTTTAGATAGTACTGACTCGATTGAGGGAACACAAGTTGTATGCTAAATATAGCAAGTGTGAATTCTAGTTAGATTGACTATAGTTTTTGGGGCATGTTTTGACACCTGATGGTATCTCCATTGACCCCAGCAAGGTGCAAGATGTGCTAAACTAGAAGTCTCCCAAGTTAGTGCACCAGATTCATTAGTTCCTTGGTCTAGCTGGGTACTATCGGTGTTTTATTCTAGACTTCTTCAAGATAGCTTAGCCTATGACCAAGTTGCTCCAAAAAGAAGCCAAGTTTGATTGGAGCCCAGCCTATGAGGAAGCCTTCCAAGCTTTGAAGAAATTTCTGACCACTACTCCTGTATTGGCCTAACCAGATATTGACAGACCTTTTGATGTATATTGTGATGCCTCGAAGATAGGGTTGGGATGTGTGCTTATGCAGGATGGGCGTGTGATAGCTTATGCTTCGCGCCAACTGAAAAAGCACAAAGTGAATTACCCCACCCATGATTTAGAGCTGGCTACTGTGGTCCATGCTCTAAAAATTGGGAGGCATTATGTGTTGGACAACAAAGTACATATGTTTATAGATCATAAGAGCCTCAAATATATTTTTACTCAGTCTAAGTTAAATATGAGGCAAAGGAGATGGTTGGAATTGATCAAGGATTATAAGTTGGAGGTACATTACCACCCAAGAAAGGCTAATGTGGTAGCTGATGCCTTAAGCCAAAAGTCATATCATGTTGAAGAAACACCTTTGTCTCTCAACCATGCTGAGGTGCTAGCTCATGTTGCCTTGGTCTCAGAATTACTTGAGCAGATTATTCTAGAGCAAAGGCAAGACACTTTAGAAATTCCTCCCATCAAGAAATTAATTGCCGAAGGGCGTGGTCCTTAGTTTAGTATTGATGAGCAAGGAGTAGCGAGATATAGGGACAGATTGGTGGATCCATCAAATGAGGAGCAGAGAAGGAAGATTTTGAATGAAGCCCATCATTCAAAGCTATCTATCCATCCTGGTAGCAACAAGATGTACCATGATTTGCGCCACTTGTACTAGTGGTCCAACATGAAGCAGGATATCACCCAGTACGTCATGGAGTGCGACACTTGTGGGAGAGTTAAAGCAGATCATATGTGTACTCTAGGATATTTGTAGCCCTTCTCCATTCCTATTTGGAAATGGGAAGATATCTTCATGGACTTTGTGGTGGGTTTGCCCCACACATCCAAGGGCTATGACTCTATCTGGGTCATTGTGGATCGTCTCACTAAGTCTGCTCATTTTCTTTCGGTGGACACTAGATATACAACCAAGAAGTATGCTAAGATATATTTTGATCGGATTGTGACCCTACATGGAGTTCCCCTTACTATCATCTCGGATAGAGGGTCAGTTTTTGTCTCTCATTTCTAGGAGCAACTTCACCAATGTCTTAGTACTTGTCTCCTTAGAAGCTCAGGATATCATCCACAAACTGATGGCCAAACTGAAAGGGTGAACCAAGTGCTCGAGGATATGTTGAGGGCTTGTGCCATTTCTTTTCCTGAGAAGTGGGATGGATGCCTAAAGTTAGCTGAATTTTCTTACAATAATAGCTACCAAGAGAGCATTCGCATGGCACCATTTAAAGCTCTATATGGAAAGAACTGTAGGACACCACTTAACTAGTTTGAAGTGGGAGACCGTGGATACTTTGAGCCCGATTTCATCAAAGAGGCTCGAGAGCAAGTAAGCATATTCAGAGTCACTTGAAGGCAGCTCAGAGCTGACAGAAAGCTTATATAGACAAGTGAAAAAGGACCTTGCACTTTATAGTTGGGGATTATGTGTATCTCAAGGTGTCTCCTGTGAGAGGGGTGCATCAGCTTGGTATCCATGGCAAGCTAGTCCCTCTATATGTGGGTCCTTACAAGGTTTTGGCACAGTGTGGCCCAGTTGCTTATCGTCTCCAGCTTTCTGATATTTTATCGGTGGTACACAATGTGTTTCATGTCTCCTAGTGAAAGAAATGTTTGTGGATCCCTGATGAAGCTATAGAAATTGAAGGACTTCCACTCCAGCTAGATTTGACTTATATTGAGCACCCTATCAAAATCCTGGATGAAAAGGAAAGAATGACAAGAACAATGTGATGATGTTCTACAAGGTGTAGTGGCCGAACCACTCTGAGGATGAAGCCACGTGGGAACAAGAGAGCTATATATTGAAGCATTACCCTCACCTTCTCTTTGGTTCTGATAGATAGTTGTTTTGTTGAAATGTATTTCCTATCTCCTTTCCTACACTAGGCACATAAAATCTCGGGTCGAGATTTTGTTTTAGGGGGGTAGATTTGTAACACCCTCGGTGTTACACTATATAGTCCTTTGCTAAAACACTGCATGAGCATCATATTTATGTGTGAGTGTATGAATTATAGTGTTAAAATCAATTTCTATGACTCAAAATGTTCATCGGAAACGCGAAACGAATGTTATATTTCATGTCTAGTTATATTGCTTAGAGTTCTAAACGAATTTTTATTGAACGAAAATACTATAAAACACATATCTGGTACTTTAATAAAGATTATAGTGTAGGCTTCATAGGTGGCGGTGAAATACTTGTGGTTGAGAATAGGATTTGCTAGCTAGCTTACTTAATAGCTTGGAAATCGCATTCGACGCGAAACCGTTTAAGACTTAGCTAAAATTCCTAAGTCGGACAACGCTTTGACGAAGCAAAGTTTGGCAATTTTCATAGAAGAATTGGGGCTAAGTAGTGGTATGGTCTTAGGGTGTGTTCTAGTAGCTTGACACCATCTTGAGTGTGAAATAGGTGGTTTAGCAACTAGATCATTGAGTTGGATTTTTGGGCCGCTTTAAAATGTGCGCAAGGCACGTTCCTAGTCGGCTTCAGTGTTGGACGCAGTCACCATGCCTCTGGTTGGCTCAGTGCTACTACATTGGCATGCCTAGGTGGGCACAAGTGCACCGCCACGCAGGCCGCGTAGCCGTTGCCGCACCCTGGCACTCCATGCACGCACGCACACGCAAGCACGCGCATGTCACGCCCGGCAAGCTTGGCCGCTCTACCACCGCCGTCATGTCCACCTAGCTTCTTTGCCACCTTATGCTCACCTATGCGGGACCATGCGTGCATGGCCATCCTCGGCTGGCCTATGGCTTGGCCAGTCTAGGCTACTATTGCTTAGTGCCGCTAATGCTCGCCGTTGCGTCGTGCTACATCTCTGGTTGCGCTGCACTTTGATCGCCGCTGTCGTGTGGCCACTGCTGCTGCTAACCCTCACGATTGCACGTGCGTGGGCTTGCCCCGCCTTCCTTGCCATCACATCGGTGCTCGTTGATGTTGTGCTACTGCCTCCTTAGACCGGCGCCATCCACCGCAGCGCGCAGGGCCAAGCTGCTATCGTCGGTTTGCGATTTATGGCCGTGCGGCCCACCATCTTGAGCGCATTTGGGTATTTCCCCAGTGGCTTGTAGCATGTGCGCGTTTGTGCACCAATTGACCGCCGCATCAAGCCATGACAGCAATGAGCCAAGCCATGCCTGTAGTTCCCTGTTTCCTCTGTCGCCATGGACGCTGGACCTATGCCTTCAATTCAGCGTGGTGGAGTCACCTCAGTCCAATTAACCTTACCCGCTGCTTCATCATGTAGTTAGCCAGCCACCTGACCCCTGATTGTAGTGGGCCTTGCCGTGCCATGCTCCAATTTGGAGCTTCCTTCCCGATGGGTCAATAAGATGTGTCTGCATGCGTCGGTGGAAGGCCCCCCTATCCAGAGCTGCTCGTGCTAGTTTCATTGCACCGCCAGCTTCGCCTCCACCTACCCATCACCCAGCGCACCTTTGCCTAATCAGTACCACCTCCTAGCCACCTCTAACGTCGTCTTGCCACCACGGTGCACCATCGCACCATCCGTGTGCACATGGCTGGCTCGGCTCAGGCTGCCTCCGGTCGAACCACAACCTCATTTGTGTTCGTGGTGAGTTCCTTGAGTTCACTAACTACCCCAACTTTTCTAGCATTGTTGTAGCTCACCGGAACGTCACCGTTTTTAGTGCAGGAGCTCCACCGCTGTGGATCGGCTTTACTATGGCATCCCAACTCGTGCTTTCTTCACCTAGTGCTTCATGTTCACGCCTAGGCAGGTATCGACTCCTCACATAGGGTAGGGAGGGACTAGTCTAGCTGGCGTAACCACCCAAAGCCAGCGTTGCCGCACCAGTGCACGTGCGGGGGTCCCAAGGGATGGCCGTGGTAAAGAAGGAAAGGGGGAGGGGCCAAATTGTAAGATGGCTGACCGATGGAATAATGTTGTGGACCTCGGAGGGATTCGGTGTTAGAGAAAGGGCATTTCTGCAAAATGTACCAGCGCGCGTGGGCCTTCCCATCGTGGGCCATCGTCGCTCGGCTGGGCCGCACCCCCGCGTGGGCCACACCGGTGGTGCGCCGAGTGGAGTGGGCTGAGCCGCTCGCGCTGTGGGCCATGTGGTGGAATGTGTTTTTCAATTTCCAGAGAAGTAATAAATGTTTATTTAATTTAGTGTTGAGCTAAAGTTTGAAAAAATATACTAAATTCTATAGATGTCTAAAAATAGTGAAACAAAATTTGTTAGGTTCACAAAAATGCTATCTATCTATTGGTGTAGTTAGTTTACCGTTAGGTATGATAATGATAGGTTCACAAATTCAATTTAGAAAGCTTAGTATTATTTAGCTTAATATTCATAGGAATTTTTGTGGCAAATTGATGATAGCTTTAGCCATAAAATTTTTATAGTAGGTTCATTAGATTATTATGTACTCACTGTAAATTTTGTAGGCCTAGAGTAGGTTGATAAATAGAGTAGCTAGTACCACTTGTTTAATCATATACATAGAGTAAATCGGTTTTGGTTCTTTCCAGACCGACTGATTGGAGGCGGGGATGGTGGAGGTCCTTGCACTGCACTAAGTCCGAGACTTAGGAGTGGGGGCTTGGACCCCATGATAGGAGGGTGATGGGTTGGTCCTACTTATGCCTGGGGTACAAGCGGGGCGTGTGTTTTTGGGGTACCCAGCTAGGGGCATTGATTCATGAATCGCCAGGCAATCTAGTATGGCTTGTCTATGGTCCAGCACCATAGTAAGAACTAAAAGATGAATGGTGATGAAATGGAACTGATTGCTCAACTTTGCTTGAAAATAGAACATGTGCTTACATAGAATGGCTAGATAAAGAATTATTCATGACTGCTAATAATAATATAAATAAGGATTCACTATTAGCTTTGCTTTCTGAAAAAGAAACCTAGCAAACCCTAAAGCTTTGCATATCCCTTGGAGTCAGGAAATTATTTCCACTAGTCGGATAAGTCTTACGAATACATTGTGTACTTAGGGTTTATTTACCCTTGTTGTAGGTTCAACTTGAGGAGTACCCGTTGTGTGAAGGATTCTTCTAGTGGGCACAGATGGATCCTTGTTCATTATTGATAGATGTTTATTATCATTCCGCTGTTTAATATTCTGCAATCTGAATTTGGCAAGGTAATAATGAATTTCTAAGAACTCTTGATGTATGAAACAGATTAAGTATTGTAACTCGTTCTCATTATTGGATCCTTGGGAAAAATGTGGACTATTCAGGCTCTCCCTTGGGGTGTGCCCAACAAAATCCACCTATTGTAGCTCGCTTTTGGGGTGCTTAGTGTCTGGTGGAAGACAAGCACCTCCGTAAGTGTGGTATTTCAGGCAGTTCTACCATAGGGCACGGGCGCGCGATGCTAGTGAGCTACTGGCGTGTTGGAGTTGTGCATCGTGGGCATGGTGGCACGAGCAGGTGGCGCGGCAGGAGGCACGGCGTGGATGCGGTGAGGAAAACATGGTGCGGCACTGCTTGATGGCATGGCCGTGGGCAGGTGCTGCGAGCATGGGAGCACGGCGGCTTGGGCAAGCAACGGTGATGTTAGTGTTTCGGACCGGTGGGCCCTCAACCAACTAGTGAAAATGTACTGCGTGCCCCTAATCCTAGATGGTGATGCAAAGAGACACAAGGTTTATACTGGTTCAGGCAATAGGTGCCCTATGTCCAGTCTGAGAGATCAATCTTGTATTCCTTGCACTGAAGTGCTTGTAGTAGGGGGTTACAAGTAGGGCGAGAGAGGGAGCGAATCCCAGGTCTCTGCGTGGAGCGGTGCGATTTGCTTGAGATGTTGATCTCCGGCAGCGAGGAAGTGTACGTGTTATAGAGTGTTGCTTGCGTGAGTGAGTCTGTCTATCCGTGTTTGTGTTCATCTATCTCACTCACCTGTCTATGCCTGAGTGTGTGTGAGCGTGAGAGTAAGTCTGTCATTCATCCCTAGAAATGGCCCTGGTCTCTCCCTTTTATAGTTGAAGGGGGACAAGGATGATACATGTGTTAGCTATGTGGCGTCGTGCGAACAAAGGCGGCGTGTCCGAGCCCTGTAGCCTGTCACTGTGGTGGCATGGTCGATGGAGTGGTCCTGTCCTTGAAGAGCTGGAGCAACGCGCTGGTCACATCTAATCCTGTGCGATGTGGGAGCTCCAGTGATAGCTTGACACAGGGCCTGGCGGGCGATGTGCCGGTCGCTGTGTGTTGACCGCGTAAAGAGCCAAGGCTTAGTTGGTGCTGAGGCCTAGCCATCATGGGGGGCTTGACGAGCGTGAATCCCGAGGTTGCCGAGACCCTGAAGTGGATTGCCGAGGCTTGGAGGGAGCAGTTGGTCATGTATACTGATTCTGAGGCTATAGTGACCCAAACTTGACTCCCCACACTGTGTTGTTCCTAGAGCAGGGGTTAGGTAGCACAGTGTAGTGCGGGTGCCAGTCATTGGCATAGTACCGAGCACAGCGGCCGGTAACCCCTGCCCTGTCCTGTCCCAGACGGTATGGTGTTGATGCGACTTCCCATCCCGTTGGCCACTCTGCTGTATCGAGCAGTCGTTCGGCTGATGTCGTAGGAGTGGTTGGTCGCATTAATTGGACACGACGCTCTGTCGGGGAGATCCATCGAGGCAGAGGCGATGGGGTTATTGCTGAGCCAGCCTCAAGTGAGAAAGAGAATTGGCATCTTGTCCGAGGCTTTATGCGTGGGGCCTCGAGCGAGATGGAGAATCGGTTCCCTGTCCGAGGCCTTTCGTGTGGGGCCTCGGGCGAGATGGAGAATCAGTTCCCTATCCGAGGCCTTTCGTGCGAGGCCTCGAGCGAGGCAGAAAATTGATAGGTCATCCGAGGCCTTTCGTGCGAGGCCTTGAGTAGGGCAGAGAGTCGATGGCCTCGGACAAGACCAGGGGTTAGCCAATAGTTGTCTCTTGGCTTTGATTTTGACGGGGTCTAAGCGATTTTTTTGGTTTTTTGCTTAGGGGACCCCTTTGTATGGTACTCGATAGTAGCCCCCGAGCCTCAGGGAGAGTGTGAGTGCTCTCCCTGAGGTTTTGATGAGACTCAGCTCATGGCAGCTCATGGTGGGATGGTGTTTCGTACTTGAGGCCTCGGTGGGTGCGTGTGAGCGCACCCACCGGGTGTAGCCCTCGAGGCCCTAGAGGAGTGGATTTATTCCTCCAGGGGCTTTTCTTACATCATGCGAGGGGTTTTATTGCGTTTGCCGAGCCCATGAGTGTGAGTTTGGGTCGCTGAGTCCTCTGCTTGGTTGCAGGAAGAGCCCCCGAGCCTCTACGAGGGGCAAGAGGGTGGTCAGGAGTTTTGATATGAACCCGCAAGGGTTTGTGGTCGATCTTTCGATGAGAGGCGTGAGATAACTCGATTGGTGGATGGAGATGACGTTCATGGCCCGACTACAGCCTTCCAAGACCGCGCCTTAGCGACCGATACACCACTTCCCAAGGCCATCACGATCTTGTGGAGCACGACAACCAGCCCCTAGGGCTCCCATCCTGCAAGCAATCAAAGAACTAGCAAGAACGAGGAAACAAGCACTGAAATTGCAAGATAAAATTGAAGGTTTCACACTGAATCTTATTATGAGTGGGGTTCCGAAGACAAGGAGACGGGCGACTGGATCAGCACGCGCGCCTACAAGCAAGTAGCGATGGCTAAACTTGATCTAAACAAAACCCAAGTGTTCCTGGTGGCGGCTAAGGGGTATATGACGTGTGGAGGATGACCACAAGAGAGTTTGGGTCATGCTCCAACCCTAGGACGCGTCCCTACTGGACTCTAAATGATACAAGCCCATTGGGCTAACTTAAGGTGGCGCAGCACCCTGGACAGAATAGATCTCTCGGTGATTTTTGGACTGTTGACGCCGCTTCTGAGCAGGTATGAGTATGAGGTCAGATCCGTATGAAAGTAGACTTTATTAGCTTTCCAACAAGTCCAGAATCACCCCAATCCGACTCCGTATGTAACCAGTGGCGACCATCGCAAGTTGGAGGTGTGCTGCAGTCCGAATCCAGCCTACGCGAGTCCTTTTCCCTTTCGGTCTTCTCCTTGATTCCTAATCAAAACAAGAGTGCACGTGTCTCCAAGATCTAAATAGGATGGACAAGAGCTCAAGAAGGAACTCACTTGATGATTAACTTTTCGAGCACGAGCATGAGTAATAGGACCAGCAGGTGTCGGCGTGGATGGCGTGGATGTATGATCGGTGTTGATGTCCTCATCATCCTCCCTTTCTTGAATTTGAGTCGTCCTCGACTCAAGCTCATCTTCCTCACCCAAATAAGGCTTCAAATCTACAATGTTAAATGTGGGACTAACCCCAAAATCTACAGGAAGATCAAGCTTATATGCATTCTCATTTATTCGTTGCATCACTTTAAAAGGACCATCCGCTCTAGGCATCAATTTAGATTTTCTTAATTCAGGAAACCTATCCTTTCGCAAATGCAACCAAACCAAATCTCCAGGTTCAAGAATTAATTCCCTTCTACCTTTATCTCTAGCAAATTTGTACTTAGCATTCATGCGCTCTATGTTTTCTTTAGTGGTTTCATGTAGTTTTAGCATCAATTCAGCACGTTGCTTAGCATCAAAATTCAACTTTTCAGAACTTGGCAATGGCATTAAATCAATAGGAGCATGTGGTAACAAGCCATAAACAATCTCAAAGGGACACATCTTCGTAGTAGAATGCAGCGAACGATTATAAGAAAACTCAATATGAGGCAAACAATCTTCCCACATCTTAATATTCTTCTTTAAAATAGTCCTTAACATAGTAGACAAAGTTCTGTTCACAACTTTAGTTTGACCATCAGTTTGGGGGTGACAAGTGGTGGAAAATAAAAGCTTAGTCCCCAATTTGGCCCATAAAGTTCTCCAAAAATGGCTAAGAAATTTAGCATCATGATCAGAAACAATTATATTTGGCACACCATGCAAGCGAACAACTTCTCGAAAGAACAAATCAGCAATATTTGTAGCATCATCAGTTTTATGACATGGTATGAAATGTGCCATTTTAGAGAATCGGTCCACAACCACAAAAACACTATCTCGCCCTTTCCTAGTCCGTGGCAATCCCAACACAAAATCCATAGAAATATCCTCCTAAGGAGCACTAGGAACAGGAAGAGGCATATACAAACCGTGTGGATTCAACCGGGACTTAGCCTTTTGACATGTTGTGCAGCGAGCAACAAATCTCTCCATGTCTCGTCGTATCTTTGGCCAAAAGAAATGACCAGCAAGAATGTCCTCCGTCTTCTTTGCTCCAAAATGCCCCATCAAGCCACCTCCATGCGCTTCCTGCAGCAACAACAAGCGAACGGAGCTAGCTGGAATGCATAGCTTGTTAGCTCTAAACACAAACCCATCATTGACGATGAATTTGTTCCACGTTTTCCCATCTTTACAATGCAGCAGCACTTCTTTAAAATCAGCATCATGAGCATATCGGTCTTTAATTGTTTCTAACCCAAAGATCTTGTAATCAAGTTGATTCAGCAAAGTATATCTCCTAGACAATGCATCTGCAATGATATTATCCTTCCCTTTCTTGTGTTTGATAACATAAGGAAAAGATTCAATAAATTCAACCCATTTTGCATGTCTACGATTCAGTTTTCCTTGACTACGAATATGCTTCAAAGATTCATGATCAGAATGTATAACAAATTCTTTGGGCCACAGATAATGCTGCCATGTTTCTAATGTCCGCACTAGAGCATATAATTCCTTATCATATGTAGAATAATTAAGAATAGGCCCGCTCAATTTCTCACTAAAGTATGCAACAGGTTTGCCTTCTTGTAACAAAACACCACCCAATCCAATTCCACTCACATCACATTCAAGCTCGAAAGTCTTATTAAAATCAGGGAGTTGGAGTAGAGGTGCATGTGTTAACTTATCTTTCAGCACATGGAAGGCGTGCTCTTGTGCTTTGCCCCAAGAAAAGGGCACTCCCTTCTTTGTAAGCTCATTCAATGGTGCAGCAATGGTGCTGAAGTCCTTCACAAAATGGCGATAGAAACTAGCAAGTCCTAGGAAACTCCACACTTGTGTGACCGTCATGGGTATAGGCCATCCTTGTATAGCTTCCACCTTGGCTTTATCAACCTCAATTCCCTATGGAGTGACAACATAGCCAAGAAATGATACTCGATCGGTGCAGAAAGTGCACTTCTCAAGGTTACCAAACAAACGTGCATCACGTAGAGCATTGAAAACAGCACGTAAGTGATCAAGGTGTTCATCCATGGATTTGCTATAAATCAGTATATCATTAAAGTAGACGACAACAAATTTCCCAATGAAAGCACGCAAAACCTCGTTCATTAATCTCATAAAAGTACTAGGTGCATTAGTTAACCCAAAAGGCATGACTAACCACTCATATAGACCGAACTTAGTTTTGAAAGCAGTTTTCCATTCATCTCCTAATTTCATACGAATCTGGTGGTACCCACTACGCAAATCAACCTTTGAAAACACAACAGCACCACTCAATTCATCAAGCATATCATCTAATCGTGGAATAGGGTGTCGATATCGAATGGTGATATTATTAATAGCCCTACAATCAACACACATGCGCCATGTTCCATCTTTCTTAGGCACTAAAATCACTGGAACAGCACAAGGACTAAGAGACTCATGCACATAACCTTTGTCTAGTAGTTCTTGCACTTGTCGCTGAATTTCCTTCGTTTCTTCCGGATTGGTCCTGTATGGTGCACGGTTTGGCAAAGATGCTCCAGGGATAAGATCAATTTGGTGCTCAATCCCGCGTATTGGTGGCAGCCCCGCTAGTATCTCAATGGGGAACACATCAGAATACTCCTGCAAAATGTTAGCAACAGCAGGGGGCAAAGAACGTTGCATATCCTCCAATGAAATCAAAGCATCCTTGCATACCAAAGCATAAGCAACAGAGGTGGATGCATTGAACTCATTAATATCAGATTTTGTAGCAAGCATACAACGTCCTTTCAATTTTATCTCATCTTTGTCATCAACAACAGATTTGTCATTTTTATTGCTCTCGCTCTTTGCTTTTGCAGCCTTAGTAACATCAGATTGCATAATAGCTTCAGGAGACATAGGATGCAACACAATTTTTCGATCATGGTATAGAAACGAATATTGATTTGATCTACCATGATGCATCGAATCTCTATCAAATTGCCATGGTCTACCTAGCAGAATATTGCAAGCTTGCATAGGCACAACATCACATTCAACAATATCTTTATATGATCCGATGGCAAAATTGATTCGCACAAGTCTCGTTACCTTTGCCTTACCACTGTTGTTCAGCCATTGGATGTAGTAGGGATGGGGGTGTGGTTTGGTGGTGAGGGCGAGCTTCTGTACCATGTCGCTACTTGCCAAGTTGTTGCAGCTACCTCCATCAATGATCATACGGCACTGAACGCTCCTTGATGACACACTTTGTTTGGAATAAAGTATGTCGCTGATTTTGCTCCGCCTTCTCCATTTGTGCACTAAGCACTCGCTGTACAATCAAGCTCTCATAGTGCTCCGTGTCACCTGCATTAATGTGTTCTTCTATGTGTTCCTCACTACCTGCATAGTCAGCCGCAAGCAATGCAAGTGTATCTTCATCAAAATCATCTAGCAGATGAGCACTCACCATCATCTTTGACAATCATAACACGCTTGTTTGGGCAGTCACGCATCATATGGCCATATCCCTTGCACCGATGACATTGTATGTTGCTTGTTCTACCTGTCGATGCCACGGATGAAGTACTCGCAGCCGGCTTTTGCGCTATCTTCGCTACTGAATTGGTGGGGGCAGCTCGAGTCTTGTCACTAGATGATGGCGTAGGAGTACGTGTAGACGGAGTTGTAGACATGCGCTGCTGCCATGAACTAGCTTTCCCTACAGAAACATTAGTCCTTGCGCTAGCACGTCGTCCCTGCACTTCCCATTCAGCTTTACAAGCAAGATGAAACAGTTTGGTTACTGTTATTGTATTCTTTGTAAGCGAGGATATCCTGAATTTCCCGATTTAACCCACCTAAAAATCTAGCCATAGCAGGTTCCTCATCCTCCTCTAATTTACAACGCAACATACCCGTTTGTAATTCCTGATAGTATTCTTCTACACTTTTAGAACCTTGTCTCAATTGCTGCAACTTATTTATCATATCACAGGCATAGTAAGATGGAATAAATCTAGCTCTCATGGCTTGTTTCAGCGCATCCCAAGTTTTAGGTATGTTATTAGGATTTTTCTTGCCATATTCGATCCACCAAATAGAAGCAAAATCTGTGAACTCACTAGTAGCAGCCCTAACACGTGTGTTCTCAGGAAATTCATGGCATGCAAACTTTTGATCAACAGCAATCTCCCAAGTAATGTATGCATCAGGGTCATATTTACCATCAAAAGGAGGTATTTTAAATTTAATCTTACTGAAAGCATCATCATTATTGTGTACCTTGCGTCGGCGGCGGCCACCCATACCTCTATGGTTGTGACGTAGGCGACGTCGATCACGAGTGTCTCGATCATCATGTTCAGTATCACCTGTGTATTCTTCATCATAACTACCATCCTCTCGATCTTCCTCCTTCTTTTCTTCTTTATGCTGGTCTTTATCATTGTTGTGGAGGTCATCAAAATGCCTCAGCAGAGCAGCAAGGCTTTTATCCACACTAGCAATGGACTTCTCCAAACCTGCAAGCTTGTTGTTTGCGGCAATCTGCATAGCCTCCAACTGCCCAAGTTTGTCATTTGTCACCTGCAAGTCATTATCAAGTCCCTCCATGTGCAACTTCACTTTCCTTTCAAAATGTTGTATGATGCCCTTTGTGTGAGGCAAATGTGGAATTTGGTTATCTTCGTCGGACCCTGGCATGGTTCAAAGACAAAGACAACAAGAAGACAAGTGAAGAAATAAAAGCCCTACAACTACTAGGATGTAGCTACAGCAAGTCGCTCACTCTCCACCTATTACACAAGTTCTTACCAGTTCTTACCTTGCTCGACAGGAGGGGTCGTCTACCAACAAGTCTGTAGCAATGGATGAAGTGTATCGGTGCCGCAGCACGAGACCTATCAAGCTGTAGAATATGTGGAGCTATAGGTGGGCTAAAACAAGGAACGAACTAGCACCACATTAGTTACAAAAAGCAAGCTAAATAATCATTCAACCGGCGGTACTGTGCTGGTCCTAGTCTAGACCGTGCTAGAGACGCGAGCCTAGACATAAAGGAGAGCACAACACACCACCCAAAGTGAACAAAAAATCTCTAAGATCAGCCCCTTTCTCTTCTTTTCTTTTGCTTCTTTCTCTTTTTTTTCTTTCTTTTTTTTGAATATTTTTTTTTCAGGGGGCACTCAAAACTGATTATATGAACAAGAACACTCCCAAAGAGTAACTCAGCACACACACACACTCTCTCTCTCTCTCTAGAGTAAGCCACTCGTTTAGATATGAATACTTGCTGCGTGGTTAGTTTGATATTTGTAGCATAGGGTGAACTGATTCCTCGTCCGATTAGAACTTCCAATTCTACTTGGACTTGGCCAACAGCGAGGAATAACCGATTCCTTGATCCGACTCAAACTTGAAAACCTACTTGGATTCGGCCAACAGAGAGGAATAGCCGATTCCTTGTCCGATTCAAACTTCAAACCCTACTTGGATTCGGCCAATAGAGAGGCTATATGATGGCGCGTGTTGTGATAGGAAAGTGACAAGAACTCGAAACTCTAAGGGAATAAACTAAGACCAGCAATCTGACACACCCGATGCAACCAAATATTCAACAAGCCCTAACTAGGTAGCACTAGCCACGGCTCAAAGGTCTATAGGATTGCAGGAAACTAATCTACTATTTTTTTTGGCTTTTCTGGACTATAGGAAAAATAAAACAGTGAAGGATTGGAAGTCTCTCACCGATAAACCTTTCTCTGATACCAATTGATATGAACCCACAAGGGTTTGTGGTCGATCTTTCGATGAGAGGCGTGAGATAACTCGATTGGTGGATGGAGATGACGTTCATGGCCCAACTACAGCCTTCCAAGACCACGCCTTAGCGACCGATACACCACTTCCCAAGGCCGTCACGATCTTGTGGAGCACGACAACCAGCCCCTAGGGCTCCCGTCCTGCAAGCAATCGAAGAACTAGCAAGAACGAGGAAACAAGCACTGAAATTGCAAGATAAAATTGAAGGTTTCACACTAAATCTTATTATGAGTGGGGTTCCGAAGACAAGGAGACGGGCGACTGGATCAGCACGCGTGCCTACAAGCAAGTAGCGATGGCTAAACTTGATCTAAACAAACCCAAGTGTTCCTAGTGGTGGCTAAGGGGTATATGACGTGTGGAGGATGACCACAAGAGAGTTTGGGTCATGCTCCAACCCTAGGACGCGTCCCTACTGGACTCTAAATGATACAAGCCCATTGGGCTAACTTAAGGTGGCGTAGCACCCTGGACAGAATAGAGCTCTCGGTGATTTTTGGACTGTTGACGCCGCTTCTGAGCAGGTATGAGTACGAGGTCAGATCCATATGAAAGTAGACTTTATTAGCTTTCCAACAAGTCTAGAATCACCCCAATCCGACTCCGTATGTAACCATGGCGACCGTCGCAAGTTGGAGGTGTGCTGCAGTCCGAATCTAGCCTACGCGAGTCCTTTTCCCTTTCGGTCTTCTCCTTGATTCCTAATCAAAACAAGAGTGCACGTGTCTCCAAGATCTAAACAGGATGGACAAGAGCTCAAGAAGGAACTCACTTGATGATTAACTTTTCGAGCACGAGCACGAATAATAGGACCAGCAGGTGTCGGCGTGGACGGCGTGGATGTATGATCGGTGTTGATGTCCTCATCAAGTTTCCCTATCTTTTTTGTATGGCCCTCACGCATCCTTTTTGTTCGGAAGGAGGGGTGGAGGATGCCATGCTACCCTTGGTGGGCGTGAGCGGTGACACCTCTAGTGAGCTGTTATCGGGTAAGTCCGAGTGGAGGCCCGTGCCCCGTTCGATAAGGGTCAGCTAGTGGTCTAGTGACGCACTCCAAAAGTACCAGAGAGCTTCTCTAGTGGGTCCCAGGGCCGTTCGATTGGCCCTAGGGGCTCAATGCCTCCCTATGGTGGGATCCCATTCGGAGACCTCCCTGTCGGTCTCGGACATGACTTAGGGCATCCCAAGCATTTGCTTGCTTGGGCCTTGGCCATGTACGGGCTCACCCGTAGTCATCCCTGACTTTGTTTATCCTAGGGCGGCTATCGAAACCTTTGGGGCCCAACCTTCGAACCCCTGGACCATAATAGGCTCGGTGCCCTATGTCATGTTTTTCCCTATGAGTTTGGCTTGCTGGTCTTCGTCCTAGGTGTAGGAAGAGCCCCCGAGCCTCCGCACAGAGCGAGAGGGCGGTCAGGAGTTCCCTTGGCTTTTTGTGCGACCCTCGCGCATCCTTTTCATTCGGAAGGAGGGGTTGTTTGCCGAGCCCTCGGGTGCGAGCCTAGGTTGCTGGGTCTCGGCAAGATTATAGGAAGAGCCCCCTAGCCTCTGCACGGAGCGAGAGGGCAGTCAGGAGTTCTCCTAGATTTTTGTGCAACCCTCGCACATCCTTTTCGTTCAAAAGGAGGGGTTGTTTGCCGAGCCCTCGAGTGCGAGCCTAGGTCGCTGGGTCTTGGTAAGGTTGCAGGAAGAGCCCCCTAGCCTCTACATGGAGCGAGAGGGAGGTCAGGAGTTCCCCTGGCTTTTTGTGCGACCCTTGCACATCCTTTTCATTCGGAAGGAGGGATTGTTTGCTGAGCCCTCGAGTGTGAGCCTGGGTCGCTGGGTCTCAGCAAGGTTGCAGGAAGAGCTCCCGAGCCTCTGCACAGAGCGAGAGGGCAATCAGGAGTTCCCTTGGCTTTTGTGCGACCCTCGCGCATCCTTTTTGTTCGGAAGGAGGGGTGGAATATGCTAGGCTACCCTCGGTGGGCGCGAGCGGTGACACTTCCGATGAGCTGTTATTGGATAAGTCCAAGTGGAGGCCTGTGTCCCGTTCGATAAGGGTCAGCTAGTGGTCCAGAGATGCACTCCAAAAGTACCAGAGGGCTTCTCCAGTGGGTCCCAGGGCCGATCGATTGGCCCCGGGGGCTCGATGCCTCCCTACAGTGGGATCCCATTTGGAGACTTCCCTGCCGGTCTCGGACATGACTTAGGACATCCCAAGCATTCGCTTGCTTGGGCCTCGGCCATGTATGGGCTCGCCCATAGTTGTCCCTAACTCTGTTGTCCTAGGGTGGCTGTCGAGGCCTTTGGGGGCCCAGCCTTCGAACCCCTGGACCGTAACGGGCTCGGTGCCTAGTTCCTTCATTGGAAAGGAATCAGGTGGGGGATATTCCCCTCCCATCAGCTAACAATGGTAGGTGCGCCTTTTGAGGAGATTTTCTCAGGGAGACGGAATGGCGCCTGCCGCTGTTGCAGTTGGACGCGACGCTGTGTTAGCGGATGGGACATAATTGTTTACGCGATTAATAAGGAAAAGGTGGGTACATGGGTGGTTAAATCGGATCTAGATTAACTATGCCGGATCTGAGGGAAACTTCCCCAATTTTGTCGCCTGCCTATTTCACCCCCTTCCTGCATAAATACGTGATGAGCCTCGCCCCTCTCCTCCTTACCTTGCCTGCCATTGCTTTTGCTGCCCTTGAGCCATTGCTAGGAACAAAGAGCACTGGGGAGAAGGGAGAAGGGAGAGGGAGAGAGAGCGGGAGAAAGGGAGCGAGGCTTACCATCGTAGTTGCATTCTCCACCGCACTCATGGCTGGTGTTGTTGTCACTTAGGTAGATCCCTGGGGTCGGTCTGACGTATCCGTGGAGACGCTGCAGTCGCTCATCGACAATGGCCTCCTCCGTTTAGTTACCAACCCTAGCAGACTGGAGTGGATTGCTCTGGGGGGCGAGCCAAAGCCGAGGCCATGTGATGGCTACATTGTGAGCTTCGTGTCCTCCCACGAGCGTGGTCTTGGCCTACTGATGGATCGGTTCATGCGGGCGCTCCCACACTACTATGGCGTGGAGCTTCATAACTTCAACCCCAACTCCATCGCACAGGCGGCCATCTTCATCGCCATCTGCGAGGGGTACCTAGGGATTGCCCCCATTGGGAGCTGTGGCTCCACCTTTTCTGGGCGGGGCATACCACCAAGCCGGCGGGCATGACGGGCACAAGGAAGGCGATGAGGGCTGGCGGTTGCACTCTCCAAGTGCGCCTAGACTGACAGCACCTTTACATCCTAGCCCAGCTTGTGTCATCCAACTGTCGCTAGTACACGAGCTGGTTCTACCTCCGCAACGATGACGGCGGACTTCCCCCCTACACCGGGCGGGTCGTGGAGAGCCAGCCAGAGAAGTGGAGGTATGGCATCCTGAAGGAGGATCAGCCCAAGTTGCAGCCGCTCCTAGAGGGACTAGAGAGGCTGCGCGGCCATGGCCTCATGGTGGCTGTGGTTGTGGTGGCCTTCCACCACCAAAGGGTGCTGCTGCTGATGGCTCGGCATCAGTGCATATTCGACATGAGACTAGATGAGTCGATCAAGGGCATCCAGATGTCCACCGCTGCCCTCTCCGATGAGGAGATTCTACATTAGGTGAGGGAGATAGTGGAGGGGTGGCTGAAGAGCGGTGGCCTGACCCCTATCGTGATGCGCCTATCGCGGGGGTACCTCTCTCTGGTAAGTCACGCGCTGCTACGGCCCCTGAGGCCTCCTTGTTCCTCACTGTTTCCCATTCCCTTATCTATGTTTGCCGTCCTCATAGGGGATGAGGGACATGCGAGCCTCCCCACCTCCCGTTCCTAAGGACACAGAGTGGCGGGCGGTGAACCGGGCGCACGCCAAGGCGTAGAAGAAGTGGAAGGACGCTGAGGAGGCAAAGCGCAAGAGGAAGATCCTTGAGCGTGAGGAGCTGGAGAAACACCACCGGCAGCAGAGGCAGGATGGTCTCTCGGTGGAGGCATCTCCGTCGCCGTCGTTGTCGAAGGATTCTTCGGATGGTGATGACAAGAGTGAGCTAGGGCGGGGTCCCCTGGACCATCTCCCCAACATCGGGGGGACAGCGCTCGGGACATCGGTGAGTAGCCCATCACTTCTAGGAGGAGGAGGAGAGGATGCCTCAGGGTCAGCGACCACCTGCCCCGAGGCCGAGGCCGACACGCCCGAGGTAAGGGCATTAGGGAAGCGTGCCGTCAGCCCGGTGGTCTCAACGGCAGAGGTGGAGCGGGAGGCGGTGGGGGCGATGCAACTGCCCTTGCAGAGGGTCGAGGGGGCGCCGGAGTTCGGCGAGGACCGTTCAGCACCAGCGGATATAGAGGCCGTGCCACCGCCGCCATTGCAGAGGAGGGTTGCAGTGCCAAAGCAGCTGCATCCCCGCTCGAGGTGAGTGTTTTTTTGGTGGAGTTGTAGTACCTCCCGCTCATCCCTTGGCCGCATGCTGACCTTGTGAATTTGTACCTCTAGCTAGAAGCGTCACCTGGAAGTGCTCGCCCTGGCACCATGTAAGGCGCTCAAGGTGAGCGCTGGCTCCACTGCCCAATGGGTGATGAAGGCGCAAACCACCATTCAGCGTGGCGCGGCCTCGGCCAGGGCCAACCCGAAGGAGCCGGGCACCCAAGGAGAGGCGGCTGAGGCGGCCATGGAGCAAGCGGAGGAGGAGGAGCCTATGCCCTGCGAGGCCAAGGCCCACAAGTCGGCTGGAGCCGAGGTGCCTTCAGTCACCGAGGCCACTAAGGCCGAGGCCCCCCAGGCCTTTAAGGCTGAGGCGACGGAGGCCGAGGTGCCCAGGATCACCGAGGCCGTGGTGGTGAAGGCTGGGCCCCCGGGACCACCGAGGCTAGGGTGGTAGAGGCCGGCGTGAGCACAGCGAAGCCGGCGGCCTAGGAAGTGGAGACAGAGGTAGGGCAAGCTTCAATACTGCCCCTGGTCCAAGGCCCACCGCTGTCACAGGAGAGCGCCCGAGAAGTGGAGGTCCATTCAATCTCCTCCAATGACACTTCCTGGGAGAAGGAGGTGGCGGATGCCGAGGTGGCCAGCACCATGGAGCAGCCTGCTTCAACCTCTAGCAAGGGAAGCTCGGCCCTTGTGTGGGTACAACCTGAGCCCCACAGGTGGGATCACCCATGTGTCTTGTGGCGGAGCCGAGACAACCCTGAGCAGAAGCCTCTGTTCGCCCTTGAGGACGCGGCTAAGGGGGGTGTTGGGACACCTTTGAGCAATACTGCCAGCTAGTGGAGTGGTCGCTGTGGACAGCACTGTCCATCGTGGCTGACGATCTACCTGGCGTTGCCCAGGTATGCGTCTTCTTTTCTCGTACGGAGTCGTCTTTTTCTAAGTTTTTTCGTAGTGCATGACCCCTGTTCTACCTATCCAGGAGCTCGAGACCCAATCCCTCAAGAAGTCATTATTCCTCCAATGGGAGAGGGACGTCTGGGACTAGCTCCAACGGTAGAAGGGCTTGCTCACCGACGCCAACGAGCTTCTGTCGGCGCGGAGCACAGAGGTGGAGGACCTTCAACTTTGCTTTGCCGATATGAAGGCTAAGGCAGCAGTGGCTTAGGAGCAGGTCACCCTTTGGTGGCGCGAGTCAAGGAGTTGGAGGAGGAGCTAACTCGGGTGGCCGGTGATTGGGACACCTTTAGGTCCTAGGCTGAAGAAGCGACGGCCTCTGCCAAGGCCCTTGCTGGGTAGCTGGGGGCGGAGCAGGGCACACACCTGCTGACAAAAGGCACCCTGGCAGAGGCCCTCAAGGTGGTCGAGGCCTCCTAGACCGAGGCTCTGGTCTAGAAAGGAAAGGTAGAGGGTGAGTCCCATTCCCCTCATTTTACTTGTTTTTCTTGTGTTCGACCCCTAACTCCCTGGTGCGACACAGAGCTAGAGACAGAGGCTTCCCGAGCGGTCGAGGCTTCTCGGGCAAGGTCTAGAGCTAGAAGGAGAAAGCCAAGGCCTCCCAGGTCAAGGCCTAGTGCTAGAAAGAGAAAGTCGAGGGTGAGTCCCATAGGGCTTTGCCCCTGTTTGGCTTATTTTCTTTTGCGCCTAACCCCATCCTACTTGTCTTGGTGTAGGGTTGGTGAAGGAGGCTTCTCGGGTACCTGAGGCTTCCATCACGGTGCAGGTGGTGCTTGAGCCTGAGATCGAGGGGCACAACACGCTGTGGAGCGCCGCCCGTACCGCCTGCGAGGTCCTAGAGGTTGAGGGGGTCCAGTCGGGTAGCTCCCTTGGGAGCCACTTGATTGTGTTGAGTAGCCAAGTACGTGAGCAACTCTGAGGGGCGCTGCACACGGGCATCAAGTGCGCCCTAGCCGTCGTCGCCTCGCACTATGTCGGCGTCGACCTCAAGGCCATCAGCGATGGCTATGTCCTAGCCGAGGATGACGAGGAGGCCGAAGAGTAGGTAGCAAAGCTGATGGAGGTGGCTGAGGGCCTCGGCACAACACTGGCCAAGCTGTTTGAAGAGGAGGTGATCCCTCCCACACCGTCCGCCGATGCTAGAGACCCTGAGCCTTGACCTGGGCCCAAGAGGCCATGTAAATAGATTAGGGATTATGTTACCGTATCATAACGCTGGTGGCCATCGAGGCCTTTTTAAAGTACTCGTGCGTCTACATTTCTTAATCATTTTTTATTGTATTTCTGAGCCTCTGCCCTCTATCTCATCTCTAAACATATCTCTTACAAAAAACTTCCTCGGAGCCTAAGCTACCCCTCGGGCAAAAGGTGGTGAGGGTGTGCCGTAGCCTGGAGGTGTAGGCCATCTCGCGACTCGGCTGGCCTTTTGGCCTTGAGACAGTCTTTCGGTCCTTAGGTTTTTTATAATCGATCTATCAGAGCATGCTAGAGAGTTTGGCGTAGAAATTTTTTGAAAAATGACTAAAAATGGTGCGTGGGACTTAGGGGGGAGTCCCCCCCTTCTAGCCCCCGAGGGAGGCTTGGTTCTGTAGAGGCAGAGCCGTGTCCTGTTTGAGCCCCGCAGTGGGCACCTCTGTAGAGGCAGAGTCGAGTCTCCGTAATGGAGTTATCATATCACTGAGGCCCTTGATGGGCCCGGGGGGTTTCTCGAAAAATTAGAACAACTAAAGAACGCTTCTTAATTGTATTTTGAGAAATAATGTATACAATGCTTGGAAATTTAAGGCTAAAAGCGACGTAGCTGTTCTATGTTCCAAGCGTTGGTGAGGATTTCGCCCTTCTCATTGGCTAGCTTGTAGGTCCTAGGCTTCAGCACTTGGGCGATGATGTACGGTCCTTCCCATGGCGGGGTCAGCTTGTGGCGGCCCTTGTTGCTCTGCCTTAGCCTCAGCACCAGGTCGCCCACCTTCAGGTCTCGGCTTTGAATGTGCCGAGCTTGATAGTGTCATAGGGCTTGCTGGTATTTGGCTGAATGTAGCAGCGCAATGTCTCAGGCTTCCTCTATTTGGTTGTGGGCGTCTTCACGGGCGGTGCGGTTACTTTGCTCGTTGTAGGCCTGTAGCCTCGGGGAACCGTACTCCAAGTCAGTGGGGAGGATAGCCTCGGCTCCATAGACTAGGAAGAATGGTGTGAACCTCGTGGCTCGGCTCGGAGTGTTCCTCAGGCTCCAGATGACTGACGGGAGTTTGGCAAGCCATTTCTTGCCAAACTTCTTCAACCAGTTGTATATTCTTGGCTTAAGGCCTTGTAGGATCATGCCGTTGGCACGTTCTACTTGGCCATTTGTCCTAGGGTATCCTACATCCGACCAGGCCACATGGATGTGATGGTCATCATAGAATGTTAAGAACTTGTGGCCAGTGAATTGTGTCCTGTTGTCAGTAATGATGATATTTGAAACCCTAAACCTGTGGATGATATCAGTGAAGAACAGCACCGCTTGCTTGGACTTGATTCAATTAATCGGATGAGCCTTGACCCACTTGGAGAACTTATCGATTGCCACCAGCAGATGGGTGTAGCCCCCGGGGGCCTTCTACTGAGGCCCAACCATGTCAAGCCCCCACACGGCGAACGGCCATGTGATGGGGATGGTTTGGAGGGCTTGGGCCGGGAGATGCGTCTACCATGCATAGTACTGGCATCCCTCGCAGGAGCATACTAGCTTGGTGGCGTTAGCAACAGCCATTGGCTAGTAGAACCCTTGGCGAAAAGTGTTTCCGATACGCGTCCGAGGCGCTGCATGGTGCCCGTAGGCTCCCGCGTGCAAGTCCCAAAGTAGGGCTCGACCTGCCTCGGTGGTGATGCATCGTTGGAGGACGCCAGATGGATTTTGCCTATATAGCTCGCCGTTGTTGAGGACGTAAGTCTTGGCTTGGTGAGCAAGCTATTGGGCTTTGGTCCTGTCTATGGGATGCTCTCCTCAGACGAGGCAATCAAGGAATGGGACTCACCAGTCTGTGCCCTAGTTGGCCTCGGGAGGCTCCGCATTGACTTCCATGACCTCATACTTGGCCGAAGGAGTCTCAGTGATAGAGGGGGCCTCGAGCCCTGTGGTGGGCTCGACTGGTAGGCCCTCTTCTACCATCGAGGCATAGTCGATGGAAGGCTTGTGGAGGTCTCTGGCGAAGATGTTCAGATGGACCGGGGCCCGTGCCGATGCCATCTTTGCCAGTTCGTCTGTGGCCTCATTGAATTTACACGCGACATGGTTGAGCTCAAGTCCGTCGAACTTGTCCTCAAGGCGACGTACTAGTTTGCAGTACGCCTCCATTTTAGGGTCATGGTAGTTTGACTCTTTCATTACTTGATCAACAACGAGCTATGAATCGCCCCATACATTGAGACGTCGTACTCCAAGTTCGATGGCGATCTACAAGCCATTGACGAGGGCTTTGTACTCAGCTGTGTTGTTGGAGGCGGCGAAGTGGAGCCGAATCATGTAGCGCATGTGCACTCCGAGGGGTGAGATGAAGAGCAGACCCATGCCTGCCCCAGTCTTCATCAGGGACCCGTCGAAGTACATGGTCCAGTATTCTGCCTGGAATTGAGCAGGTGGCAGTTGTGTGTCGGTCCACTCTGCCACAAAATCGGCCAAGACCTAAGATTTAATTGCTTTCTGAGGCGCAAAGGATAGAGCTTCCCCCATGAGTTCGATGGCCCACTTGGCTATCCTACCTGAGGCCTCCTGGTTATGGATTATCTCTCCTAGGGGGAAAGATGACACCACGGTCACCGGGTGGGATTCAAAGTAGTGATGTAGCTTGCATTGAGCCAAGACTATGGCGTAGATCAGTTTTTGGATGTGAGGGTAGCATGTCTTAGTCTTAGAGAGCACTTCGCTGATGAAGTAAACAGGTCGTTGGACGGGTAGGGCACGCCCCTCTTCCTGCCTCTCGACTACCACGTCCGCGCTAACCACTTGGGTCATTACGGCGACGTAGAGTAAGAGGGCTTCACCTTCGGCTAGCGGTATCAGGACAGGAGGATTGGTGAGCAGTGCCTTGAGCTTGATGAGGGCTTCTTTGGCCTCAGGAGTCCAAGAAAAGTGTTTGGATTTCCTCAAGAGGTGGTATAGAGGCAAGCCTTTTTTGCCAAGGCGCGAGATGAAGCGGCTTAGGGCCGTAAGGCATCCCATGACCCTCTGTACTCCCTTGAGGTCTCGGATTGGTCCCATGTCGGTCACAGCTGAGACCTTCTCTAGGTTGGCCTCGATGTTGCGTTCTGAGACTATGAACCCCAAGAGCATGCCTCGGGGGACCCCGAAGACACACTTCTCGGGGTTGAGCTTGATGCCCTTCTCTCTTAGGCATCTAAAGGCTATTTTTAGGTCATCGATGAGATTGCTGGCCTTCCTGGACTTGACCATGATGTCGTCCACATAGGCCTCAACGGTCCGCCCGATGTGTTCACCAAAGACTTGGGTCATGCACCGCTGGTATGTGGCCCTTGCATTTCTGAGGCCGAATGGCATAGTCACATAGCAATACATGTCGAATGGTGTGATGAAAGAAGTCGCGAGCTGGTTGGACTCTTTCATCTTGATTTGATGATAATCAAAATACGCATCAAGGAAGAATAGGGTTTCGCATCCCGCAGTGGAGTCAACGATTTGGTTGATTCGAGGTAATGGGAAAGGGACTTTTGGACATGCTTTATTCAGACCAGTGTGGTCCACACACATTCTCCACATCCCATTTTTCTTCTTAACTAATACAGGATTAGCTAACCACTCCAGATGGGACACTTCCTTGATGAATCTGGCCGCCAAAAGCTTCTACACCTCCTCACTGATGGCCCTACGCTTTTCCTCGTCGAATCGGTGCAGGCGCTGCTTCACCGATTTGGAGCTGGCTCGGATATCCAAGGCATGCTCGGTGACCTCCCTCAGTATGCCCGGCATGTCCAAGGGACTCCACGTGAACATATTGGCATTCGCGTGGAGAAAGTCAATGAGCACGACTTCCTATTTGCTGTCAAGGGTGGCGCTGATCCTTAGTGCTCGGTCGTTGGAGCCAGTGAGGTCAACTAGGACGAGCTTGATGGCTTCCATGGGCTCAAAAGTCCTGGCATGATGCTTGGAGTTAGGCGCCTTGTCACCAAGCCGGTCGAGGTTGACGATGAGGGTCTTGGCTTCCACGAGAGCCTTAGTGTACTCGATGCATTCGACATCGTAGTCGTATGCATGCTCATACATGGACTTGACCATGATGATGCTGTTGGGACCTGGCATCTTGAGCTTGAGGTAGGTGTAGTTGGGGACCGCCATGAACTTGGCGTAGCACGGCCGCCCCAGGATGGCGTGGTAGGTCCCTTTGAACCTAACCACTTTGAAGGTGAGGACCTCCTTGCGGTAGTTGGAGGGAGTACCAAAGCAAATGGGCAAGTCGATGCGCCTGAGGGGTCACGTGCATTTCCTCGGCATGATGCTGTGGAAAGGTGCGGCATCACCCCGGAGCTATGACTAGTCGAGCTCTAGGAGCTCTAGGGTGTTGGCATAGAGGATGTTGAGGCCACTGCCTCCGTCCATCAACACCTTAGTGAGCTAGGTGTTGCCGATGGTTGGGTCGATGACAAGTGGGTACTGCTCGGGGTTCGAGACATAATTAGGGTGGTCATCCTGATCAAAGGTGATCGCCTCCCAAGACCAGTTGAGGTACCAGGGAGCGACCACCTTCACCGAGAAGACCTCCCAGTGCTCCCCCTTCTGCTAGCACGCCATGAGGCATGCTGAAGGCCCGCCGAAGACCATGAAGGCATTATGCACCTCGGGGAACCTGTCGTCCTTGTCATCATCCCTGTTGCTGGTGCCCCTCTTCTTAGCATCGTCGTCGGGGAGCCCGAGCTTAGCATAATAACACCAGAGCATGGTGCACTCCTCGAGGGTGTGCTTTACTGGGCCCTGGTGGTAAGGGCAGGGTTTCCTAAGCATATCATCAAAGAGCCCAGGGCCTCTGGGGCCTCTGGGATTCTTACGCTCTGTGGCCGTGACTAGGCCGTCCTTAAGGACTTCTTGCTTGCCCTGGTGACCCTTCTTCTTTTTCTTGGGGAGGTGAGGAGCCGAGGCCTCGGGGGCCTCGTCCCTTTGCTTCCCCATGGCTTTGTTGTTGGGGAAGATGGCTCCAACAGCCTCTTTGCCCAAGGCAAAGTTGGTGGTGACATCGAGGAGCGCGGTAGCCGAGGTCGGTACGTTCTAGCCTAACTCCTAGACTAGGTCTCGACAAGTGGTGCCAGAGAGAAAAGCCTAGACAATTTTTGAGTCGCCAACACTTGGCAACTCGGTGCATTGCTTGGAAAAGCATCAAATGAAGTCTCAAAGAGACTCGCCCGGCTTCTGGCGACAACTTTTAAGGTCCTAGGAGTTCCCGAGGTGCATGTATGTGCCCTAGAAATTCTTGACGAAGACCCTGACCAAGTTGCGCCAGTCGTGGATCTGAGAGGGAGGGAGGTGTTCGAGCTAGACTCGCGCCAAGTCTAATAGGAACAGCAGGAGGTTGCGGATGATGAGCAGGTCATCGTCCGCACCGCCTAGCAGACAGGCTAGGCGATAATCGGCCAACCAAAGTTTGGGGTTGGTCTCACCGCTGTACTTCATGAGGTTGGCCGGTTGCTGAAACTGGACCGGGAAATGAGCAGCGCGGATAGCTCTGCTAAAGACTCAAGGGCCAGGCGGCTCAGGAGAAGGACTGTGGTCCTCCCCACTATCATAGCAGCCACCTTGGTGCGGATGGTAGCCTTGGGCAGGCCCCTTGTTGTTGTGGCACCATCGCCTGCTGACCACATCATGGTCGCCTTGCGCCTTGCGTTGGGCGCCGAGGCGGTCATGCACTGAGGGGGCCCTATTGGCTATTGGCGCCCGAGCAGGCTCGGGATGAACCGAGGCCTCTCTATCCCACCGAAGTGATGTCGCAGGTAGTTCCAAAGCGCCCTCGCGCTGTCATGAGGCGGAGCTCTCGGCCTGCTGCACCACAGTGGTCTTGAGGAGGTCCTAGAGCTCACTGTGGGCCCATCGCCCCATCATGGTAGAAGGCTCGGGCATTGTTCGGAGAAGCATCGCTGTGGCCGTGATGTTCTAGCTACCATGATGGAAGATAGGGGGTTGCTCGTCCCCCCCGTCGTTGTTGATGCGGCAGTGGACGTCGCGAGCCCTCTACTGGGCTGCTCCGCCCTCACCGCGACCCCGCTGTTCTTGCTCGCTAGTGTCTCAGAGCTGCTGTAGAAGGAGCCAGTCTTGTTCAACCTTGGCTTGAAGCTCACGGAGCTACTCCAGGTCTAGACATTGAAGTTGCTCGGGGGGCAAGGTTCTTGTTCCGCGCTGCTCAGGGCTCGACATGTGGAGGTGCGGCGCCACTCACCCCCATAGGGGTGGGGAGCGAGAGCCTGCCCCTTCGTCCTCATCGCCCATGCTCGGCATCCCAAGCTCGATGTGGAAGCACTCACGAGTGGGGTCATAAGTGCCTTCATCATCAGAGTCAGAGTAGCCGAAGCAAGTAGTCACTCGTGGCTAGGAAGCGGTGCATGGCTTCAGGGTCACAAAAGTCTGGAGAAGTCTGCTCTGGCCCACGCCTCGTCCTCCTCTGAGGAGTCAGCGTGGGTGTGAGTCGAAGTCATGGTGTCGAAGTCGAGGGTGAAGCGTTGGTGGCGTCCTGAGGGCTCTGCGTGAGCGGAAGCGTAGGCAGAAGCATAGGTGGTGGCGGCATTTCTCAACATGAAGGGGTACGGGGATGGTGCCATCGCTAGGCTTTGCTCCACCGAAGTCGACTCCTTGGGAGGTGGCGGGGCAGAGCTTGATGACGGGGCATCGCCGCACGCCACCAGCGTCTTTCCCTTATCTAGGCTCAGGCTAGATAGGTCCCCAACCAAGGACCTTGTGCCAACAGTTGGGCATGGGATACCGGTGGAGCGCGGCACATCGCCCTAAGCTTGCGCTGTGTTAGGGTGGTCCCACCCGTGCCGTGCCCGGCGAGCATGATGAGAGCGGCAGCCTACGCGCCGCCTGCACCTAGGCTGCTGGGGTGTGATGTCATCGACGGTCAATGGGACTCTAGGTGAGAGGAGTACCATATCGTACTCATGTCCTAGAGACATGAACTCTAGGCTCCCAAACTAGATTATCGTGTCGAGACGCAGTGGTTGCACGGGGTCTACCATCTGGAACTTGTCGGGATGACAAAGATGACACGCCGTAGATCCCCTACCTGGCGTGCCAACTATTGGTGTTTCGGACTAGCGGGCCCTCAACCAACTAGTGAAAATGTACTGCATGCCCCTAATCCCAGATGGTGATGCAAAGAGACACAATGTTTATACTGGTTTAGGCAATAGGTGCCCTACGTCCAGTCTGAGAGATCGATCTTGTATTCCTTGCACCGAAGTGCTTGTAGTAGGGGGTTACAAGCAGGGCGAGAGAGGGAGCGAATCCTAGGTCTCTACGTGGAGCGGTGTGAATTGCTTGAGATGTTGATCTCCGGCAGCAAGGAAGTGTAAGTGTTATAGAGTGTTGCTTGCGTGAGTGAGTCTATCTATCTATGTTCATGTTCATCTATCTCGCTCGCCCATCTATGCCTGAGTGTGTGTGAGCGTGAGAGTAAGTCTATCATCCGTCCCTAGAAACAGCCCCGGTCTCTCCCTTTTATAGTTGAAGGGGGGACAGGGATGATACATGTGTTAGCTACGTGGTGTCGTGCGAACAGAGGCGGCATGTCCGAGCCCTGTAGCCTATCACTGTGGCAGCATGGTAGATGGAGTGGTCCTGCCCTTGAAGTGCTAGAGCAATGCGCCGATCACATCCAATCCTATGCGACGTGGGAGCTCTAGTGATAGCTTGATGCAGGGCCTGGCGGGCGACGTGCCGGTCGCTGTGTGTTGACCGCATAAAGAGCCGAGGCTTAGTTGGTGCAGAGGCTGAGCCATCGTGAGGGGCTCGGCAGTCATGAATCCCGTGGTTGCCGAGACCCTGAAGTGGATTGCCGAGCCTTGGAGGGAGCAGTTGGTCCTGTATACTGATTCCGAGGCTAAAGTGACCCAGACTTGACTCCCCACACTGTGTTGTTCCTAGAGCAGGGGTTAGGTCACACAATGTAGTGCGGGCGCTGGTCGTGGGCACAGTAGCAGCCGGTAACCCCTACCCTGTCCTGTCCTGGACGGTATGGTGTTGATGCGACTTCATGTCCCATCGGTCGCTCTGCTGTGTCGAGCCATCGTCCGGCTGATGTCGCAGGAGTGGTTGGTCGCATTAATTAGACGCGACGCTTTGTCGAGGAGATCGATTGAGGAAGAGGCGATGGGGTTATTGCCGAGCTGGCCTCGAGTGAGACGGAGAATCGACATCTCATCCAAGGCTTTATGCGTGGGGCCTCGAGCAAGATAGAAAATCAGTTCCCCGTCTGAGGCCTTTCGTGCGGGGCCTCGGGTGAGATAGAGAATTGGTTCCCCATTCGAGGCCTTTCGTGCGAGGCCTCGAGCAAGGCGGAAAATCGGTAGGCCATCCGAGGCCTTTCGTGCGAGGCCTCGAGCAGGGCGGAGAGTCGGTGGCCTCGGACAAGGCCGGGGGTTAGCCAATAGTTGTCTCTTGGCTTTGATTTTGACGGGGTCTAAGTAATTTTTTTAGTTTTTACTTAGGGGACCCCTTTGTATGGTACCCGACAGGTGAAGTCGACATGCCACCTGCTCATGATGTACGGAGTTATATCTTGGGGCCCCCCATGACGGATGAGGAAAGGAAAGGAATAGAGTCCTAGATCCGCACATTTTCTACCGACCGGACACTTCGGTGGCAACGACTAGACGTAGCCACCCAGAGTTCGGTCAACTCTAGAGAGGTCCAAATCCCCTCAAGTCGTGACCGGACGTGTTGGGTTTCCCCTGACCGGACGCTGCCAGAGTCTGGTCGATCCTGTGTACATCTTCTTCGCTTGACTGAACATAGGACCACCATCTGACCGGACGTAGGAAGATCACTGTTTTAGCATTCGATCACTACTTTGCGCTTCAGTTCACCTCTTGTGAACTGACCGGACACTGGAATCTAGAGTTCGGTGCAACGTTTGGTCTCCCTTTTTCAGCAAATCTTTAATGTTCCTTCACGCTGCCTGTTCCCAATCAAGTCCCAACTTCAATAAGACCCAAATAAACACCAATTGAGACTGATGTGAGTGACCTCTCTCAAACCCTCAAAATTTTCAAAATATTTTGCCTTAGGCTATACTTATTTTAAGAAAATAGGCAATAAAAGGGTAATCGAAAGAAAACGATAAAACAACACACATGCATATGCAATGCAATACTTGAAAGTAATTCTAGTTGCTTGTCAAATTTGATCCAAGGTTAAGCTTCTTCACATGCTTTTCAGCGGTTATCTTAACCATGTTAGACAACCCTAAATGCATTACCAAAAATTAAACATGTTGTATATTATAATGCAATGCAAGGGACAACACAAGCATATTTTTTAGTGAAATTACTAAAATCAAGCACATTGAGCTCATTCCTCAACCGACAAAATATTGCATCATCTAGCTGTTTTGTGAAGATATCCGCCAATTGATCCTCGGTCCTTACACCTTCTAGTGATATATCATTTTTAGCAACATGATCTCTAAGAAAGTGATGGCAGATATCTATGTGCTTGGTGCGAGAGTGTTGAACCGGATTATTAGCAAGATTTACCACACTCTCATTGTCACACAAAAGAGGTACCTTTTCTAGAACTACACCATAGTCTAGCAAAGTTTGCTTCATGTAAAGTATTTGTGCATAATAAGCACCATGGCAATGTATTCCGCTTCGGCGGTGGACAAAGCCACACTATTTTGCTTCTTGGAGGATCAAGACACAAGTGATTTACCAAGCAAATGGCACCCTCCAGATGTGCTTTTCCTATCAACTTTGCAACCAGCATAATCCGAATCGGAATAGCCAACTAATTGAAATCTAACTCCTTTGGGATACCAAAGACCAATGCTTGGTGTGTGCTTAAGGTACCTAAGGATTCTTTTAACGGCTATCAAATGAGCTTTCTTAGGATTAGCTTGAAATCTAGCACACATACACACACTAAACATGATGTCGAGCCTAGATGCGGTTAAATATAACAAGCTACCAATCATAGAGCGGTACAGAGTTTGATCAACCGTTTTACCTCCCTCGTCTAGGTTGAGATGTCCATTGGATGGCATTCATGTCTTAATTGGCTTACATTCATCCATATTGAATGTCTTGAGAAGGTCCTTGGTATACTTTTCTTGAGAGATGAAAATCCCTTCTCTCATTTGCTTGACTTGAAAACCAAGAAAGAATGTAAGCCCTCCAATCATAGACATCTCAAACTCCTTCGATATCAATTTACCAAACTCTTTGCAATAATCTTCATTTGCTGATCCAAAGATAATATCATGAACATATACTTGACAAATGAAGATTTCTCCATCAAGCTTCTTGGTGAATAGTGTGGTGTCGACCTTCCCAATGGTGAAGCCCTTCTCAATGAGGAAATCCCGAAGGCATTCATACCAAACTCTTGGACCTTGCTTAAGCCCATATAGCGTCTTTGACAACCTATAAACATGATTAGGATATCTAGGGTCTTCAAACCCAGGAGGTTGATCAATATAGACTAGTTCATTTATGAAGCCATTTAAAAATACACTTTTAACATCCATTTGAGATAATTTTATTTCATGATGCGATGCATATGCAAGGAGGATACGAATGGCTTCAAGTCTTGCAACCGGTGCAAAGGTCTCCCCAAAATCGAACCCTTCAACTTGAGAGAACCCTTTTGCAACTAGTCTTGCCTTGTTCCTCACTACAACACCTTGATCATCTTGCTTGTTGTAGAACACCCACTTTATTCCAATGACTCTTGCACCTTGTGGTCGCTCTTCAAGAGTCCAAACTTCATTGCGAGTGAAGTTGTACAACTCTTCATGCATGGCATTTATCCAATCCGAATCTTGAAGAGCTTCTTCAACATTCTTAGGTTCAACACAAGAGACAAAAGAGTGATGTTCAATGAATGAAGCAAGTTTTTGAGAGCGAGTCATTACACCCTTTGAAGGACTCCCTATGATGAGATCTTGTGGATGAGCTTGTAGTAGAGGTGAATTTCTTCTATCAACCACTTGAGGGGGAGGTTGTGGAGCATCAACATCTTGTGCTTGTGCCACCATTTGATCATGAGAGACATGAGTATCTTCATTTTCTACTCTCCCATCTTTATCACCATCTTGTGGCACATTTGATGAAGAAGGTGGATCAATCACTTGTACATCATCTTTAGGCTTGATGTCTCCAACCAAAATATTCTTCATGGCATCCCTCAATGGTTCATCACCTACATCATCAAGATTCTCATGTGCTCCTTAGGAGCCGTTAGATTCATCAAATTCCACATCATATGTTTCTTCAACCAAGCCAGTGGCATGATAAAATACTCGATATGCTTTGGTCTTTGATGAGTAACCAACAAGAAAACCAATATCGCAACATCTTTGAAACTTCCCTAGGTGTTGCCGCTTCTTGTAGATGTAGCATTTGCAACGAAACACCCAGAAGAATGAGACGTCCGGCTTCTTCCCATTGAGCAACTCATAAGATGTCTTACCAAGAAACTTTTGAAGGAATAGGCAGTTGGATGCATAACATGCGGTGTTGATAGCTTCTGCCCATAGAGCTTTGGGTGTGTTGTACTCATCAAGCATTGTTCTTGCAAGTGTGATAAGTGTCTAGTTCTTTCTCTCAACTACACCATTTTGTTGAGGAGTATATGTTGCAGAGACCTCATGCTTGATCCCAACTTCATCACAATAAGCTTCAATATTTGTGTTGTCAAACTCTTTTCCATTATCACTTCTTATCTTCTTGAGCTTCACTTTAAACTCATTTTGTGCTCTCTTGGCAAACTTCTTGAAACATGATGCAACTTTGGTCTTGTCATGAAGAAAGAACACCCATGTATATCTAGAGTAGTCATCAACAATCACAAGACAATAAAGATTTCCTCTCAAACTCTTGTAAGTTGTTGGTCCAAATAAGTCCATGTGAAGGAGCTCTAGCACTCTTATTGTTGACATGAAAGCTTTTGTAGGATGAGTGTTTGCAACTTGTTTACTGGCTTGACATGCACTACAAAGCTTGTCCTTCTCAAATTTCACATCCTTCAACCCTCTCACCAATTCATTCTTCATAAGCTTCTTTAGTGAGCTCATCCCAACATGAGCAAGTCTTCTATGCCATAGCCACCCAAGTGATGTTTTGGTGAATAGGCATGTCTTCAAGTTAGCATCTTTTAAGGTGAAATCCACTAGATATAGATTCTTGCATCTAAATCCCTTGAATATAACTTGATCATCATCTTTCTTAGATACAACCACTTCCTTCTTAGTAAACAAGCATTGAAAGCCAAGATCACATAATTGACCAACGGATAACAAGTTGAAGATCAAAGAAGCAACATATAGCACATTTGAGATTGAATGATCATTTGATATTGCCACTTTGCCCAATTCTTTCACTTTGCCCTTTGAATTATCACCAAATGTAATTCTTTCTTGACCATCAACCTCTTCATATAGTGAGGTGAACATACTAGGATCACTGTCATATGTTGAGTGCAACCACTATAAATTACCCAATGACTTCCACCGGTCTTGTAGTTCACCTACACACAAGAGATCAAGCTTGTTTAGGGACCCAAACTTGTTGAGGGCCCTTGACATTCTCAACAAGTGACTTTGCAACCCAAATTTTCTTAGGCCTATTCTTGTTGGGAGGTCCTAAGAACATGACTTTCATTTTACTACTAGAGTCCTTTCTAAGCATGTAATGAGCATTGAAAGCAAAAGGTCTAGCATGCTTGGGCAAGGGTTGTGGTGGTAGAGTTTGACACTCATGGGCAAAGTGACCTTCTTGTCCACACTCAAAACACCTCTTTGGCTTTGGCTTTGACTTATGTTGTTGTTGGTGTTGAGTTTGAGCCTTCTTCTCTTGATGTGCAAAATACCTAATTCCGCTTCTATCCGTCTTCATGATGGTGTTCATGGGTAGTTCACTTTGAAGATGTTGACCTCTTGTAAATTTGCTCAACCTGGTCTTGAGATGTTCTTTTTCTAGCTTGAGCTTCTTATTCTCTTCTTTGAGCTCATCATGATTTTTCTCCTTCTTGAGTCTCATGTTCTCTTCCTTAAGCTTCTGATTCTCAAGAGCTAGATCACTATCATGGTCAAGGTTCTCTATCACAATAGTGTTGGTGGTTGATAGCTTTTCAATATCTTTCTTGAGCTTCTCATTCTCATTCTTGAACTTGACATACTCATCATAGTTATCGGACTCAACCACTTGCTTGCCTTTGCTACTAGAACCTTGCTCAATGCTCTCAATAATCAAATCATCACATGATGTAGCTATATCAATCCTAACAACATGGTTAGTAGCATCATGTGGCTCATTGGATAATAGCTCATGAGAAACAACAAGATTATCATGATTGATCTTGAGATTTGTATATTCTTCTTTTAGCATGTTGTAGCTAGTGATGATCTCATTATGTATCCTCTCAAGTTTATCATGTTTTTCTTTAAGCTCCTTCTTAGAAGATTTGAGCTCCTTGAGTTTGGATGACATAGCTTCATTTTCTTCTCTAAGCTCAACACTAGCTTTTTCCGCTATGTCACATTTAGCTAAAAGAGAGTCATTCTTAAGTTCTAGCTTTTCATTCTTAGCTCTTATCTTTCTAATGATCTTAGTGTATTGATTTAGCAATTTGACAAGATCATCATATGAACATGATTCAAATTCATCATTACTCGCATGATCATCACCACTACTATCATCATCATTTGATACCTTTTGTTCACCCTTGGCCATAAGGCATAGGTGTGTAGAGGATGGTGGCGGTGGTGTCAGTGAAGATGATGAAGAGTTAATCACAATAGCGGCCACCTTTTTATTCTCACTATCATCATCAGATGAGCAACTTGATGAATCAATATCCGTGAGCCAATCACCAACGATGTATGCCTTCCCATTTTTCTTCTTCTTGTGGAAATCCTTCTTCTTGCCATCTTTCTTCTTGTATGGCTTGTTTTGCTTCTTCTCATCATCATCTTCATTGCTTGAGTCATCTTTCTTGCCCTTGTACTTCTTCTTATACTTGTGTTTCTTGGGCTTGGGCATTGATGTGCTAGATGACTAAGTTCTCCACAATTATAGCAATCCATCTCAGAGATTGGCTTCCTTCTATTGCTAGTGAAGAACTTCTTCTTTTTGCCATCAAATTTGACACCGTTCTTGCTGAGCATCTTAAGCATCTTGGCGGTTCTTCTCACCATGAGAGCAAGACTTGCATCATCAATTTCATCATCACTTGAGCTCTCATATTCAACTCTTGCTTTGCCCTTCTCTTGGCTAGCCTTGAATGCCAAGTCTTTCTTCTTGGTGGAAGATGAGCCATCTTGCGGTGTGATGTGCATATACATCTCATGTGCATTGATCTTTCCCAAGATTTGAGTTGGTGTAGTGGTGGAAAGATCATCTTGATGAAGCACGATCATAATGTGCCCATATTTGTCAATGGGGAGTGTGGCAGAACCGCCCAAAATAACACACTTACGGAGGCGCTCATCTTCCTCTAGACACTATGCACCCCGAAAGCAAGCTACAGCGGGCGGTATCCATCGGGCACACCCTAAGGGAGAGCCCAAAAGATCTACATTTTTTCCCAAGGATCCAATAATGAGAATGAGTTGCAATACTTAATCCATTTCATACATCCAAAGTTCTTAAAATTACATTATTACATTTCTAAAGTCAGAGTGTGGAATATTAAACAGCGGAATTAAAAATAAACATCTATCAATAATGAAAAAGAATCCGTCTGTGCCCACCAGAAGAATCCTTCACACATCGATACTCCTCAAGCATTACCTCCAACAGGGGTAAATAAACCTTGAGTACACAATGTACTTGCAAGACTTATCTGACTAGTGGGAATAATTTCTCGACTCCAAGGGATAAACAAAGCTTTATGGTTTGCTGGTTTCCCTTTTTTACCGAAAGCAATACTAATAGTGAGTCCTTATTTATGTTATTATTAGTAGCCATGATTAATTGAATATCTAGCCATTCTATATAAGCATCTGTCCTACTTTCAAGCAAGAGTTGAGCAATCAGTTCCATTTCATCACCTTCCATCTTTTAGTTCTTACTACGGTGCTAGACCCAAAACAAGCCGTATCGGATTGCCCGGCGATTCGCGAATCAATGCCCCCAGCTGGGTACCCCAAAAATACATGCCCCGCTTGTACCATAGGCACAAGAAGGACCAACCCATCACCCTCCTATCATGGGGTCTAGGTCCCCATCCAAACTTGGACTCTAAGCCCCCGCTCCTAAGTCCCGGACTTAGTGTGATGCAAGGACCTCCACCATCCCCGCCTCCAACCAATCGGTCCAGAAAGAGCCATAACCCATGACAAGAGAGCAACAAGTCTTCCCTATGCCCGTACCCAAGTATGTGCTTGGGATAATAAATCTGTGACTTACCTCGAGACTTATGCAATGATCGGTCCTTAACCAACACAGATAGGGAAAAAGTGTAACCAAGCTATGCCCTGTTGGCCGTAAGACACAACCTCTTACACCCACCAGTACCCAAACCATATCCCTGCCCGGTCACCATTTTTCCTTTCCACCACTTTATTATGAGTGATCATAATTATCACCTATTGTGAGTAATGACAGGTTACTCACGCTACCGATACCCTGAGCATAGCAGCTACTCGACCTATACTAGTAGGACTCGTAGGTTGATATATCTATGCATGTAGTTTTCATAACATGCCTATAACGTAAATGCACATTATTGTGGCAGAACCACCTAATCTAATGCCTCACAGGAGTGCTCGTCTTCCATTAGACACTAAGCACTCAAGGGCGAACACTAAATTACTTAGTTCCATCGGGCACACCCAAGGGGAGAACCCAAAAATCCACATTTTTGCCATCAGGATCACAAATGAGAGAATAAAGCTTACATCATTCTGAACCATTTCTTACATCACTTTTAATACAACATCAGAGTATAATAATTATTAACATACACTACTAGAGAACAGACTTTAGAACGATGTGCCAATTTGGCATTAGCCTCGGCATTTTTTGCCCCTGGGACTAAAGGACCCTTTAGTCCCGGTTGGTAATACCAACCGAGACTAAAGGTCCCTGCCCAACGGTCGTCCGCGGGGCAGGGGCCTTTAGTCCCGGCTGGTATTACCAACTGGGACTAAAGGTAAAGATACCTTTAGTCCCGGTTGGTAATACCAGCCGGGACTAAAGCTTTTAGTCCCGGTTTGGGTGATGCCCCGGAAATAAAGATTAATCTTTAGTCCCGGTTTGGACCCCTAACCGGGACTAATAATCTCGGCCTATAATTCAGCTCATTTCTTCCTCCCCGAGCCCGAGCCATTCTATTCAAACTCACTGCCTCTGTTTTTCAGCTTGCTGTTGTTCTTGCTCTCTCCCCCTCCATTGGTGTTGCTCTTTGATTTTGGAGGTAACAAACTTAATCCTCTTATGTTTTATCAGTAGCTTATCTCATTTTGCGATGTAGATGCATGTGTAACTTTATATGTTGGACTTTATTATGATTTTATATGTAAACTTAGAAAATTGTAGAAAAATCTGTACTAGTTGAACTTGCGGACCGTGTTTAAGTCGGCGAGCATGTTCTCTGCCGAGCGGTAACGGACGTCAAGGAGGAGCTTTGATTCTACGAGGGAGAGCGGCAACGGTCGTGGAAGACCATGTTCCCTTTCTCGTAGAATCAGAGCTCTTCCTTGGCCTAGTACGGTGCCGTCCGGTGGAGAAATGCTCGCCGAGTTGATCACGTAAGTAAGGTCAACTAGTACGGATGGTTATTTATTGAAACATGTTTTTGAGCTATAATTTGATGGATATTTGATAACTTCAGACCTACAAATGTCATCTACAAATGTTACTATCCTCAGCAACCTAAACGTCCGCGAGCTCGCCGATATCGAGCAGGTCACTTAGAATTATTTTTTCCATAAAATGAACTACTTAGAAATCATGCCTTTTTTTAGAATTAAATTTTCCATGAAATGAAAAACTTAGTAAATAGTTAGAAAATTATAGAAAATCCGTACTAGTTGAACTTGCGGACCGTGTTCAGCTCGGCCAACATGTTCTCTACCGAGCGGTAATGGACGTCAAGGAGGAACTTTGATGCTACGAGGGAGAGCTGCAATGGTCGTGGAAGACCGTGTTCCCTTTCTCGTAGAATCGGAGCTCTTCCTTGGCCAAGTACGGTGCCGTCCGGTGGAGAAATGCTGGCCGAGATGATCACGTAAGCAAGGTCAACTAGTACGGATGGTTATTTATTGAAACATGTGAAATCCGTACTAGTTTTGTTTAAATATATCATTTTAGAAAATATGAAATTTACACTAGTTTGCAAAAATAAGTATAGAAAGTAGATGACAACTGGTACCGGATCATCGGCCTCTTGTTCGGTTGCGAAACGACTGAGGCCAGAACTCCCTCTCATTATCTATGGCAAGTGTAAGCAGAAGATTGTGATGGAGTACTGAGTCAAGAGACAGGGACCCAACAAGGGCCGTGTTTTCTACAAGTGCCTGGATCGTGATGTGAGTTTCTTACGCATTTTATCTTTATGGCTAATTGACCTGCTTTTCTTGAATATTTTTGACTAAATATTTTTTGGCTTTAATTACAGTGGGAGGGCAATGGATGCGATGGTTGGTACTGGGAGGAAGATTATGCTACATACGTGTAGAATTTGGGTGCGCTTGAGGTAGCGGCTGCTGCTGATGAGGCAGTGAGCCAGCAGGAGAAGCTTATTGATATTCAACAGAAGAATGATTTGTCTGTTTTAGTTGCGTACGATCACAAAATAATTATGTTACTGAAGTGCATTATAGTTTTAGTTTGTTTAGTGATAGTTGGGATTGCTTACGTTGTAGCCAGACTTAGTTAATTAATCAACCGTGTGTGTGTCATTTATGTTGTGTAATAAAATACTAAATTATGTTCAAGGTTTTCATAATTTGTCGTGTAATACAGATTATGTCATGCCATTGGATGTACAATGCCGATCACCGCTCCCAAGACTTTATTGAGGGCTTGCACTATTTCTTAGGTGTGGCCGAGGCAAATAAGCGGGATGGTTTTATGTGCTATCCATGTGCCCTATGTAAGAATTTAAAGGAATATTCAAGCTCAATGAGTCTTCATTCACATTTGCTTAAGTCAGGTTTCATGTCAAACTATATATGTTGGACTAAGCATGGAGAAAGCGGGGTCATGATGGAAGAAGGTGAAGGAGAAGATTTAGACATTGATGACATTATTGCTCAGTATGGTGCCTTTGATGATACTACAATGGGGGAGATGAAGAAGAGGTAGCGGTAGAAGATGATCTCGGTGATGCTCTTGGCGATGCCATTCGTGATGCACAACAAGAATGGGAAAGTGAAAAAGAGAAAGTTAAGTTCGAGCGCATGCTTGAGGATCATAGGAAGTTGCTATACCCGACGGCCGAAGAGGGGCAAAAAAAGCTGGGTACAACACTGGAATTGCTACAGTGGAAGGCAAAGAATGGTATATTCGACAAGGCATTTGGGAATTTATTGAACCTCATAAAGAAGATGCTTCCGAAGCCAAATGAATTGCCCACCACTACGTACGAAGCAAAAAAGGTTGTCTGCCCATTGGGATTAAAAATCCAGAAGATACATGCATGTCCTAATGACTGCATCCTCTACCATGGCAATGAATACGAGAATTTGGATGAATGCCCGGTATGTAAAGCATCGCGGTATAAGATCAGGCGTGATGATCCTGGTGACGTCGAGGGTGAACAACGTCCTAGAAAGAAAATCCCTGCCAAGGTTATGTGGTATGCTCCTATAATACCACGCTTAAAATGTTTGTTCAGAAATAAAGACCATGCAAAGTTGTTGCGGTGGTATAAAGAAGACCATAAGGTAGACAATATGCTGAGACACCCAGCTGATGGGTCCCAGTGAAGAGCGATAGACAGGGAATTTCCAGAGTTTGCAAATGAGGCTAGAAACTTAAGGTTCACCTTAAGTACAGATGGTATGAATCCTTTTGGAGAGCAGAGCACTAGTCATAGCACTTGGCCAGTTACTCTATGTATCTACAACCTTCCTCCATGGTTATGTATGAAGCGGAAGTTCATTATGATGCCGATCCTCATCCAAGGTCCGAGGCAACCTAGCAACGATATTGATGTCTATCTGAAGCCATTAGTTGAAGAACTTCTAGTTTTATGGAACAAACCAGGTGTACATGTCTGGGATGAGTACAAACAAGAACACTTTGACCTACGAGCAATGTTGTTCATAACAATCAATGATTGGCCTGCTTTAAGTAATCTTTTAGGTTAGACAAACAAAGGATATAATGCATGCACACATTGTTTTGATGACCTTGACAGTATATATTTGAAAAGATGTCAAAAGGTCGTGTACCTTAGCCATCGTCGATTCCTTCCATTGAATCACCAAGTAAGAAAGAAAGGGAAGCATTTTAAAGGTAAGCCAGACCATCGGAAGAAGCCTCATAACCGAACCGGGGAAGATGTACTCGCAATGGTCAAGGATGTGAAAGTAGTATTTGGAAAGGGACAAGGCAGTGAATCTGTTCCCAAAGATGCTAAGGGACACGCACCCATGTGGAAGAAGAAGTCCATCTTTTGGGAGCTACCCTATTGGCAAGTCCTAGAGGTCCGCAACGCAATCGACGTGATGCACCTAACAAAGAATCTTTGTGTGAACCTGTTAGGATTCATGGGTGTGTATGGGAAGCCAAAGGATTCACTTGAAGCACGCCAGGACTTGCAGGGCATGAAAGAACGAGACAATCTTCATCCAGAGAAGACAGATGATGGACATCATTACTTAAGTCCTGCTAGCTACACGCTTAGCAAAGAAGAGAGGGACAACATGTTCGAATGTCTAAGCAGCATCAAGGTCCCATCGGGATTCTCCTCCAATATAAAGGGTATAATAAATGTGCCAGATAAGAAATTCCTAAACTTAAAGTCCCATGACTGCCACATGCTTATGACGCAATTGCTTCTAGTTGCTTTAAGAGGAATTCTACCTCCACATGTATGTCTAGCCACCGTGAAGCTATGTGCATTCCTCAATGCAATTTCTCAGAAGGCAATCAATCCAGTGGAACTAGCTACTCTACAGAATGATGTGGTTCAATGTCTTGTTAGCTTTGAGTTGGTGTTCCCTCCATCCTTCTTTAATATCATGACACACATCCTAGTTCATTTGGTGAAGGAGATTAGTATTCTTGGACCTGTGTTCTTACATAACATGTTCCCCTTCGAGAGGTTTATGGGAGTCTTGAAGAAATATGTGAAAGTCTGTTCTAAGCCTGAAGGAAGCATTGCCCAGGGCTATGGAACAGAGGAGGTCATTGAGTTCTATGTTGACTTTATTCCTAACCTTGCCCCGATTGGTGTTCCCGAATCACGACACGAGGGGCGACTCAGTGGTAAAGGAACTTTAGGGAAGAAAACATATATCGGCATGGAAGACGATTATTTCAATAAAGCATACTACACAGTTCTTCAGAACTTGTCATTGGTGCATCCGTACATCGAGATACATAAGGAGTTCTTACGATCCAAATTTCCAGGGAAGACTGAAGCTTGGATTAGGCGTCAGCACATGGAAAGTTTCAGTGGTTGGTTGCGAAAAGAATGTCAAGGCGATGACAATATTGATGAGCAACTATATTTGTTGGCTAGGCAGCCATCGTGGCATATCCTCACGTACCAAGGGTACGAGATAAATGGGAATACATTTTACACAGTTGCCCAATATAAAAGGAGCACCAATCAAAATAGTGGTGTTCGCATAGATGGAACAGATCCAAATGGGAATATACAAACATATTATGGCCGCATAGAAGAGATATGGGAACTAGACTACGCACCTAATTTTAAAGTCCCTTTGTTCTGGTGCCAATGGGTGAAGCTGACCGGAGGAGGGGTAACAGTCGACAAAGAGTATGGAATGACAACAATGGACCTCAACAATATTGGGTACAAAGAGGAACCATTCGTCCTTGCTGCCGATGTGAGTCAGGTGTTCTATGTGAAAGACATGTCTACAAAATCAAAGAGAGGAAAAAATAAAGACATCAACTCAATGATCAATGAGCCAAAGCACCACATAATTCTTTCTGGGAAAATAAATATAGTGGAAATTGAAGACAAATCAGACATGTTAGAAGATTACGAAAGAAATGTCCGAATTCCACCCTTCATAGTGAAGAAAGATCCAAGCATCATGTTAAATGATGAAGACACTCCATGGTTACGACAAGATCATAACCAAGGGTCATACGTTAAGAAGAAATTCACTATTGTGCCCGCATGATACAACGATGCATGTTTAATATATTATGTTTTAGAGACGGATATTATGTAATATGTTATGACTTCACAATTGTAGATCTTGCTGAGATGATCAAACTTGGTATTCAGAGTTTTTTCATCTGAGGTCATTTAGTGTCTCATTTGAGCAAGTTTGACCAAGTCAAATTTGGTCAAATAAAAAAACAACACTTTGACTCTAGTATTATGAACTCTAAATGACTTCAAATTGAAAAGTTTTGAATACCAAGTTTGTTAAAATCAAAAAAATCTACAATTGTTGTTTTGGTCAACTTTCCATTTGAGAAAGTTTGGACGGTTCAAATTTGTGATTTTTAAATTTTGACGCCTACAAACTAGTTTTCGGGACCCTAGATTGTCTCAAATTGAAAAGTTTTGAATACCGAGTTTGTTAAGCTCATCAATATATACAATCCTTATATAGGCCATTTTTTCATTTGAGAAAGCTTGAATAAAATGTAGTTCAAATTTCACAAGTGTGTGACATAGTTTTAGAAAGTATATATGAGATTCAAGAAGTTGTAACTAGTGTTTGATAAAAATTTCTCAAATGGAAAAATGAGCTATGTAACAATTGTAGATCTTGCTGAGATGATCAAACTTGGTATTCAGAGTTTTTTCATCTGAGGTCATTTAGTGTCTCATTTGAGCAAGTTTGACCAAGTCAAATTTGGTCAAATAAAAAAACAATACTTTGACTCTAGTATTATGAACTCTAAATGACTTCAAATTGAAAAGTTTTGAATACCAAGTTTGTTAAACTCAAAAAGATCTACAATTGTTGTTTTGGTCAACTTTCCATTTGAGAAAGTTTGGACGGTTCAAATTTGTGATTTTTAAATTTCGACGCCTACAAACTAGTTTTCGGGACCCTAGATTGTCTCAAATTGAAAAGTTTTGAATACCGAGTTTGTTAAGATAATCAATATATACAATCCTTATATAGGCCATTTTTTCATTTGAGAAAGATTGAACAAAATGTAGTTCAAATTTCACAAGTATGTGACATAGTTTTAGAAAGTATATATGAGATTCAAGAAGTTGTGACTAGTGTTTGATAAAAATTTCTCAAATGGGAAAATGAGCTATGTAATAATTGTAGATCTTGCTGAGATGATCAAACTTAGTATTCAGAGTTTTTTCATCTGAGGTCATTTAGTGTCTCATTTGAGCAAGTTTGACCAAGTCAAATTTGGTCAAATAAAAAAACAACACTTTGACTCTAGTATTATAAACTCTAAATGACTTCAAATTGAAAAGTTTTGAATACTAAGTTTGTTAAACGCAAAAAGATCTACAATTTTTGTTTTGGTCAACTTTCCATTTGAGAAAGTTTGGACGGTTCAAATTTGTGATTTTTAAATTTCGACGCCTACAAACTAGTTTTCGGGATCCTAAATTGTCTCAAATTGAAAAGTTTTGAATACCGAGTTTGTTAAGCTCATCAATATATACAATCCTTATATAGGCCATTTTTTCATTTGAGAAAGCTTGAACAAAATGTAGTTCAAATTTCACAAGTGTGTGACATAGTTTTAGAAAGTATATATGATATTCAAGAAGTTGTGACTAGTGTTTGATAAAAATTTCTCAAATGGGAAAATAAGCTATGTAATAATTGTAGATCTTGCTGAGATGATCAAACTTGGTACTCAGAGTTTTTTCATCTGAGGTCATTTAGTGTCTCATTTGAGCAAGTTTGACCAAGTCAAATTTGGTCAAATAAAAAAACAACACTTTGACTCTAGTATTATGAACTCTAAATGACTTCAAATTGAAAAGTTTTGAATACCAAGTTTGTTAAACTCAAAAAGATCTACAATTGTTGTTTTGGTCAACTTTCCATTTGAGAAAGTTTGGATGGTTCAAATTTGTGATTTTTAAATTTTGACGCCTACAAACTAGTTTTCGGGACCCTAGATTGTCTCAAATTGAAAAGTTTTGAATACCAAGTTTGTTAAGCTCATCAATATATACAATCCTTATATAGGCCATTTTTCATTTGAGAAAGCTTGAACAAAATGTAGTTCAAATTTCACAAGTGTGTAACATAGTTTTAGAAAGTATATATGAGATTCAAGAAGTTGTGACTAGTGTTTGATAAAAATTTCTTAAATGGGAAAATGAGCTATGTAACAATTGTAGATCTTGCTGAGATGATCAAACTTGGTATTCAGAGTTTTTTCATATGAGGTCATTTAGTGTCTCATTTGAGCAAGTTTGACCAAGTCAAATTTGGTCAAATAAAAAAACAACACTTTGACTCTAGTATTATGAACTCTAAATGACTTCAAATTGAAAAGTTTTGAATACCAAGTTTGTTAAACTCAAAAAGATCTACAATTGTTGTTTTGGTCAACTTTCCATTTGAGAAAGTTTGGACGGTTCAAATTTGTGATTTTTAAATTTCGACGCCTACAAACTAGTTTTCGGGACCCTAGATTGTCTCAAATTGAAAAGTTTTGAATACCGAGTTTGTTAAGCTCATCAATATATACAATACTTATATAGGCCATTTTTTCATTTGAGAAAGCTGTAGAACAAAAAATACTATATTTTCTCTATTTTTATAGGTTCAACAAAAAATTCCTGTCAATTTTGGTCAAAAACCGAGAAAAAATTGAAACATTGACGTTACAATAATGTGATAATAAATTTCCTATCGAATAATATTAGTTTTATTAATTTTAAGTTAGAAATATATTTTTGCATTAACAAAATACTTAGTATTAGTAACATTTATATTCTATATTCATAAAAGAAATTAAAAACTTTAGGTTACAAAAATTTCCTATTTACAATAAATAATTAGTTAATCAATAGTATTTTTTAAAATAAATATTGCAAAGTATTGAAGTTGCTATGGAATTAATTGATTAACCTAGTATTAAACAAAAACAAAATCCCAGGCCTTTCCAATTACGCTGGCGGGTTGGCAAATTTTTCAGGGCTTCAGTCCCGGCCCAGACCAAGAACCGGGACTAAAGGGTGGGCGGCAATTTCGGTGCCCGCCAAAAAATACCTTTAGTCCCGGCTGGCAACACGAGCCGGGACTAAAGGACATTTAGTCCCGGCTAGTAAGACCAACCGGGACTAAAGGGTTGGACCTTTAGTCCCGGTTGGTATTACCAGCCGGAACTAAATGCCCTTTAGTCCCGGCTGGTGTTACCAGCCGGGACTAAAGGGTCACAGGCTATATATATCGAACGTCTGTTCTGTTCATCTTCGATCTCGCCTCCGTCGCTCAGCCGCCCGCCTGGCCGCGCCATCCGCCGTCGTCGAGCTCGTCTCTGCCGCGCCGCCGTCATCATCTACCCCCGCCCGGCCACGCCATTCTCCAGGCCCGCATCGCCGCATCCCGTCTCCGCCGCCGCACCCGACCCCACCATCCGTCGCCGACGCTTCCCGCGCGCCCACGCCGTACGGCCTCCGTCGAACTCGATATGATCTGCTGCTCTCGATCGGCTTTTTTTTTAGATTTTTTTTACAAAGTCTCGGCTGTATGTTAGATTAAAATAAGTACATGTAGTTTATTGTTAGTTTTTTAGTTATTTTTAGATAGTTTTTGATATATTAGATTTAAATGTATTAAAATTTAATTATTATTTTATTTAGATAGTTTTTTTAGATAGTTTTTTATTATAGTTTTTGATATATGTTAGATTAAAATGTATTATCTTACTAGTTTATCTAATTTCATGTTAGATTTATTTAATTGGATTTAGTAATTATATATTCTATCTCTCTATATATATTATATCTAGAGATAGATTCTATATGTATACATATGTACTTAATTATTTCTATATGTATATATACATGTACTTATTTTCATGTGTTGAGAGAGAGAAAAAATTATATCTAGAGAGACATTCTATGTGTATCACATGCATATCTAGAGATATAGACATATGCACTTATTTCTATGTGTTGAGAGAGAGAGAAAATATATTGTATCATTCTATGTGTATATATATACATGTACTTATTTCCATGTTGATGAAATATTATGTGTTATTATATTTAATTGGATTTAGTAATTCTATATGTGTTATCACATGTACTTATGTTATGTACCATAGTAATTCTATCTATGTGTTATCTTGAAGATACAAATGGCTGCTCTGAATGATAACTTGAGTGATGACATAATGGCAGATATTATCAACGCCGGCACCAATGTGGATGTAGATGACATGAGTCAGTACTTTGCTGATTATGAGGATATCCTGAATATGCCGGTGGTTGAAGATCAACAAATTATCGTGCAAGAAAATACTGGCGAGGTATATTCGATTATCTATCATCTCTTATAGATGCATGCGTACGTATATTTGTTGTTAATCGTTGTGTTTCTACTCATGTAGCCGGTCTCTGGATCTACATCAACCACCGACAAAAGTAGAAAAGTCCGAGGGCCAAAAAAGCCATTAGAGGGCCGTTTCATAATATCAGAATTCGACACCGACACCGGCAAACCATTGGGACCACATGCTCAGACATATGTCAATCAATGTGGGTTCGTTGTAAGGGATAGGATCCCGGTTAGTGCTCGTGAATGGAAGCAGAAGAAATCCGCTCCTAATGTTAGTTTTGTATCTGATCGTGACAAGAACCTAGCTTGGAGAGATATCACTCAACATTTCACATTACAAGCAGATGATGCTTTGAAGGAGCTAGTGAGGGATTAGACAATGAAGAAGATGGCAACATTGTTCCAGAGTTGGAAGAAGACATTGTATAAAAAGTTTATCTTGAAGAATGCTACGCCGAATTTCAATGCTAAGGCGTTTGTCAAGTTGGAGTCCCATTGGGATGCCTTTGTAGAATACAAGACATCCCAAGACAGTGAGGAACGTGTGATGAGGAATCGGCAGAATGCCCGACAGAAGCAATACCATCATTGCATGGGATCAGGTGGTTATAAGAGTGCTATTCCCAAGTGGCAGAACCTAGAAGCAGAGATTACTGCCAAGGGAATCATACCTGAAACAATAGAGAAGAACTGGCCTCAACGCGCGAAGAATTGGTTCTACGCTCATGGGGGAAGCCTAGACCTAGACACTGGCAAGCTAATTTTCGGCCAAAAAATTGAGAGAGCAACACAGAGATTAGCTCATGCTAGGGAAGAAGCTGATAGTGGTGTTTTCAAGCCCAACAGAGAAAAGGATGAATTGACATATGCACTAGAGAATCCCGAACACGGTGGTCGAACAAGAGGCTATGGGGCGGTTCCGTGGCTACACGCATTCCCAGCAGACAAGGATACCTACAGAAGCCGCCAAAGAAAGAAGGATGAGGAGGCAGAACAAATCCGTGCATTGGAGCAATTTGTTGACAAGTCACGACAAGCATTGCTTGAATCACGTGAACGAGAAAAATCTCTTGAGGCAAGAATGCAAGAGGAGATCAAGAGGCAAGTGCAGCTAGCAATGAGTCAAATGCAATCGCAATCAACGTCGGGAGTCACCATTAGCCCCGTTGGTCAGATGAAAAGTAGTTGTGCTTCTACGGAGCTGCCAGTTATTCAAGACGACGCTGGGTTGCACTTCCCTGTTGATGACATTACCGAGCCTCTAACAACATGTGAGCTGCACATTCCAGATGGTAATAATGCATCAATCATGGTGGCTGTCGGGGTTGTATCTCCAATAGACCGAACGAAGACACCAAGAATCCATGGGTCAGTTATTCAACCTGGATATGCTAGCGTCTCGGTTGATAGAGTGCTCAAAGGTTACAGCAATGTTCCTCTTGACATTGAAGGCGGTGATGGGGAGAAGACACTAGGAGAAGTAGAAAAGACATTTATTCAATGGCGCAAATGCTTCATCATCATTCCTGGGGCGCCACCGCTTCCCCTACCTCACCCTAGGTACGAATGAAAGTGAATGAAATATTATTTTCCATTAATTTTCTATTGGCTTAAAAAATAATTGACACACAACTTGTTTTTGTAGCAGGGTCCCCCCCAGCCTAGCCTAATCATTCATTCCCCATCTCATCACAGCGTCGCGGGGGGCGAGACGACTTCATCCCCACGGCGATCGCCAACTCCTACACCGGCCCCATCGCCTCCACGACGATCTCCAACTCCTACACCGGCCCCACCGCCTCTACAACGATCTCCAATGCCTCCACGCCGGTCTCCACCAACACCGGCCACATCGCCTCCACGCCGGTCTCCAACACCGCCCCCACCCCCTCCACAGCGACGCACTACAAAGACGTCTAAGGTCCCGGCGGCAAAGAAGACCCCGAGAAAAAGAGTTATTTCTCAAGAAATACTTTCTAAAAAAACTGATGAGCAAATAGCAGCTGAAGAAGACAAAAAAATGAAAGATTTTTTTATAGATACCAAAAAGAAGAGTCAAGCGAAGCTTAAGGAGAAGCCGTACTTTTACCTACCACGAGAGGTGCTGAGGCAGAAGGTCGATGCTCACAAGAAAAAGATGATTGAACTTCGTAAGCCTTCGCCACTATCAGACTATGACCGCTCCCTCGTGAAGTCACATGATGCAGATAAGAAATGGAAAAGAGCATCAGGGAAGGATGTCCCACAGCTCGGACAACAGAAGCAACCAATGCAAAATCTTGTTGTTGCTAATCAATATGGTTCCAACATAGAAGTCTATCGACCAGACAACTCTGGAGAAGTGTCGGTTCAAGCCCTTAACGCTTTTTTTCAAGATACTGGTTTAACCTTGGATCAATTGATGGGCAAAGCTCCAATCCAGAACCTGGAAGTTGATACCTGGAGGACTTATAAATATGGCAAAAGTCTGTACAACCCTACGGCTCTGAATGAATTGGGTACGCAAATGTACTTGCTCAACAAGTGGTACATGCAGGCGTGTGGCAGGGGTGAGCAGTGGATCTTTGTCAGATTTAGAGACCATCATTACTTCCGTGGCGATGACATCTTACATATTAGTTTCGAAGAATTGCATCAACTATACCACATGGATGCTCTGGACAAATCAATCATTAGCTCCTTTTGTTTGTAAGTGATTCTTACTTTTATTTAATAAACTCACTTCCATGCGTACGTGTATATAATTATCCTCACATGTAACTTATATTTATATACAGATTCCAGATGTCAGAGCTCCAAAGAATACAAGACACCAGTGTTGGCTTCATTGATCCTTATATCATATTCAAAACTGGTATTATTGTCAAGGAGCGATGGGTATCTGAAGCACAGGAGAATATCATGATGTTCTTCGTAAAGCAGCACGACAAGACAACAATACTTTTCCCGTACAACTTTGAGTAAGTGTTAATAATAATGTAGTCTACACATTTTATGTAATATCAATACAACTTATATGCATGTACGTGTGTGTATAAACCAATGCAGTTTTCACTGGATACTCATTGTCATTGAGTTAAACTCAAGTCGGTTACTAATCTTTGACTCGTTGAGAAAAGAACGGGCACTATACCAAGATATGATAGACATTATCCAGGGGTAATTTCGATCTCTAGCGCACAACTGTTATTGAATAGACTTTGCCATAATTTATTAACGATCGTACATTATTGGTCGCACAGGGTTTGGAAAGAGTTTATTCGGCAACATCATAAGGATTGCAAGGCACCACTTAATGTAGTTGAAATACCAGTAAGTTGTACTATATACACTTCCCCACGTGTTTAATTACTATATCGTACTTCAATTTATGTGTGAGATGATGAGAATAATCTTCTTCTCGTACAGTGGTGTTTGCGGCAGGAACCAGGTAATAACTTGTGTGGATACTATGTTTGTGAATTTATCACTGCGCACATAAGAAGAACTCCTGAAGATGTCCTCAGAGTATGTATATATCAATTTTTATTTATTTTTAAATGAATATATATACATATATGTGTATTAATACTTTTCCTTTTATTTCAAATGCAAGACTGAATGGTTGAAACGAAGGGTCATGCAAAAAGACCATCTGAAAGCAGTTCAAGAGTCAATAGCAGGATATCTTCTAGAAAAAGTGCTAAATCCCAATGGCGAGTTCTACTTTGATCTTAAGGAATAAATGATGTAAATTAAATGTTTATTGATATCGTTATTTTTGAGAACAAGATTATGAAAGTGTTGTATATATACATATATATATATCTATAATATATATAGTTTCATACTTTATTCGAATATAATAATGCTCAAGATGAGAATTAGATGTAATTATATGCATGCGTGTATTTATATTAGCAGCGTAGAATACGTACATAAAAACATATTATATATTAAACAAATACGTGTAACTGAACTAAAAACAAATTAAACAAAAAAAAAGAAAAAGAAAAGGAACCTTTAGTCCCGGTTGGGGTTACCAACCGGGACTAAAGGGTGAACCGTTAGTCCCGGTTGGTGTTACCAACCGGGACTAAAGGATGCGCCAGGTTCGCTCGGCTGGAGGGCCTTTAGTCCCGGTTGGTGTTACCAACCGGGACTAAAGGTCTCTCTTTAGTCCCGGCTCAATGACCTGGGACTGAAGGTTCCACCTTTAGTCCTAGGATCGTTGTCCCGGCGCGGTAACCGGGACTAAAGGCTGTTACCGCCCAGGACAACAAGTCCATTCTGTAGTAGTGATAACAGCGAAATATAAACATATGATCAGAGTTACAACAGAAATAAACATCTATTAATGACATGATGAAGTATTGATATATAAACTATGACAACAGATTATTAAACTTTTATTTATAAAAGCATTTGGTGAGAGTTATAAATAACAACTACGGTCGCATCGTAAAGGAATACTCGCTGAGCCCACTAGGAGGTATCCACACACAAGAGTCAGCTCTAGCATCCACCTGTCACCTACAACAAGGGGAATAAAACCCTGAGTACTCAATTGTACTCAGCAAGACTTACCCGACAGGAGAAAAGAAAAGACTCCAAGGATATGCAAGGCTATCTGGCTTGTGGGTTTATTGCATTTGCAGGAAGCATTACTAAGTGTGTGTCCTTATATTCGATTTTTATTAATAGCCGTATTGGTTCATTAACAAACCATTCTATGTAAGCACATGTACTACTTTCAAGCAGGTGGTAAGCAATCAGATTTCCTTTTTCCATCATCCATCTTTCAGTTCTTACTACAATGCTAAACCGCAGATAAGCAGTACTGGATCGCCCGGCGATTCGCGAATCAATGCCCTCAGCTGGGTACCCTAAAAACACATGCCCCGCTTGTACCCCAGGCACAAGTAGGACCAACCCATCACTCTCCTGTCCCGGGTGTCCAGGTCCCCATCCAAGCTAGGACTCCAAGCCCCTGCCCCTGAGTCCCGGACCCAGTGCGGTGCAAGGACCTCCTCCACCAAAATAAAATCTTGACAGTCGGTCTGGAAAGAGCCGGATCCACAACAAGAGAATAACAAGTCTCCGAAGCACCCATACACAAGTATGTGTTTGGGATAATAAGTCTGTGACTTGCCTAGAATCTTATGCAACGATCGGTCCTTAACCGACCAGATAGGGAAAACAGTGTAACCAAGCTATGCCCCGTGTCCACGGTGACACAACCTCTTACACTCACCAATACCCAAACCATATCCCTACCTAGTCACTATTTTTTCTTTCCACCATTTATATTTTCCGAGTGATAATATTACAGTAATATATTTCCTATCTCTCGCGAGTGACATGCAATCACTCGACTTCTATCAGAGTCCTATAGCATAGCATTCTACATAATCCTGTCATACTAGTAAGACTCATAGGATAAAGATATATATGCAAGTGGGTTCCATTCAACTCCTTAAACTTAATGCATAATTATAATTTAAACTGCAGAAAGTAGGGGTTATGCACCGGGGCTTGCCTGGGTAAGATATATTAAAAAGTTAGTGTATGCATCTTCAGATCAGCCACCATCAACTGGATAGAAGCCCATTGCATCATCTCCTGGAGAGAATACCCTTACACCATCTTTAGGTTCCCAATCATCCTTCGATCGATCTGTTGATCCATCATCGTGCCTATATGATATGCATGCGATGCAATGCAAAGATGTAATTAGGCAACTGTAACCGTGACTCATAAAATACGACGTACGCTGCTCAAGTTAACGGGCTAGTCCTAACAATGGCCGTACTTAGGCTACATATACACGTTGTCGGATAAGGCGTTATTTCCCAACAATTTTGTTCGTTATATAAACCAAGGTGTTTCTTTATTTTATTCTATCGATTTAATCCTTATTCGAAATAGAGCATCATTAGCTACATAACAAACTAATTATTCTAGAGCTACAAAATTTACCATGAGTACCAAAGATTGCTAAGAGCCTACTGTAAAAATTTCAAATGCAACACTATCACTGATTTACCATAACAATTCCTATAAGTTTTTATTCTAGTAATATTACCCACCTTAGTTTAATTATAGCATTCCTAGAAACATGATAAAACCATATGAACAAAACACACAAGTAGATAGATCATGATTTTAGAAATCTAACAAAATTGGTTTCCCAATTTTTGGACACCCACAAGATTCTATTTTAATTATACAAGTTTAGCATTAGAACCAAATTAGCAATCGTTTTAGAAACCAAAACGGGCCAGCGGCAACCCTTTCGGCCTAGAAATCCTACGGCGGACCGAGTGGCACGGTCGCGCGCGATGTGAGTTGTAGACTTTTGCATAAAAGACCCCCGCTTAAAGCTAAACTAACCTACAGTACTATGTATACTATTCATCAGAGTCATGACACTTATGATGGGTCCCCTGAACTGTTTCAATCCTCATCGTGAAGTCCTTCATCCTACCCTCGAAACAGAGCAGTGAGCAGGGGAGGCAGTACGCTGGCCAATTCCTGGTCGGATGGGGCTTGGCAGTGGTGGAGGACCGGTCGGTGACCCGAGGGGGGCCAGGGCGCACCGATGGGTAGCCACGGCCTCATTGGAGGTGGCCCGATGCGGTCCAGCCACGGGCGCTGGTGGCTAGGAGCAATGGTGGCAGGCGGTAGCGGTGCTGTGGGTGGCTCGGCCAGGCACAACCGGTGGTGGCATGGCCACACACACAGCGGTCGCGGCAGGTGGCTGCACGGCGACGACAATGCAGCCAGTGGCTCTCGGCTTGGCTAAGGTGCCTCAGACGGAGAGGAGAACGAGGCAGAGGTCGTGATGGTGTTGGCTACGCGTGAGGAGGGACGGAGAGATGGGAACGGTGGTGGCGGTAGCACTCTGCTCTGCCCCCAAGGTGCTCATGCGCGTGGTATCACACCCCAAAATTTCCAATTTTGGGTTGTGCAAAGAAAACACTAAATAAAATGAATTATTTTAATATTTGAATAAAATTTACCAAGTTTAGTTTGAGCTAGCGCAAATTTAGTTATACGAAAAAAGTGAATTTTTAAAGTTTTCAAATTTTCACGGGCTTTTGGATGATGTGATGTTCGCTTGATGCTTCATTGTGTGTTCAGAGTGAGCAAAGTCTTTAAAATGCGTTAGTAGATCGATTTTCCTTCTCTGGCACGCCTTTATCTTTTTCTACAATCAAATTCTTTGTTTCTCGGCTCAAGTTTTCGTTGGGAGCTTACTAAATTTTTTTTCTTCGTAACACAAATCACTCCTTTTAGTTTCTCGTCCGTTCATCAATCTCTACAAACTTCTCATGAATTTTTCTAGCCTTTTCTGGAACTTGTTCCTACTTGTCTGTGAGCATAATTTAATTTTTAGATGCTCCAAATTATCTAATTATGGGCTCCAAATACTTTATTTGGGTTCATCATGTTCCATAATGTCTCTGAGAATTTTCTCTGAATTTTTAGAGCTTTCGAAGTATTTTTTGTGGCTTAAATAATAATTCTAGACTTTTCTGAAATTATTTTATCCACGAAATTCATTAATTCCGAAAATAATAAATCTCTCATTTTTTTCAATGCTCAAAGCCCATGTGTAATAATCCTAATAAATCCTAAAAGCCCATGCATTTATTTACTAATGGGCTTTAATGATTATTTAGGCCCATTAGTAAATATGGAGGGTGCAACATCAATTAGTATCATATTGCTAGTTGATGTAGATATGGGGAGTTTTTCTTTCTATAAATCTATACCAATCCTTTGGGCAAAGCACACCAAAACTACCATATGGAGAGTCCCTAGTTTGGGAAATTCCTCGTGTAGTAAATTAGATTTTTCTCATCCTTCTCTCGCCGTCGCCGTCACCGCCGCGCTGCCCAGCCCGGTGCTGCGCCACCGTCGATCAGCCAGCAAGCCCCACGGCCAAGGCCGTCCTTGACTCCCCTCCCCATGAGCAATAGTAGCCTCCTATGGCCATCGCTATTCTGTACATTCTGTTGGTGATGACGATTCAAGGTTGAAGATGAGGTATTTACGAGTTCTCCACCGGTTGTTAAATAATCGTAGTTTATTCATTTTAATTCTGTTTCAGTTCGTTCCAGTTGTGTTAGTTTTGTGTCATCAAGATCTACGCAGTAGAGTTATTAGTTTTCATATCACATGTTTATGAATTTATTTTATTAAAATATTAATTATGCCTATAATTAATTAATCGCTGATTAATTAAAGTTGATTTAGGTTTTTGATTTCGATTCGATTGCGCGAGTTTCATCATAGTGTGTGTTACATGTTAGCAGCGATGTTTAACATGTCTCATATCTTGGAAATTTATAAGTTAAATATTAATTTGATTAAGGATTATTCAATAACTTTTAATTAAAAACAATTTAAGTTCTAATTCCGTTTTGCACCGTTTAAGTTGCGTTTGGATCGTGCTGACATGAACTATATGTTAGGGGCAATGATTTTCATGTGACATGTTTTTTCATATATAGCTAAATATTAAATTAATTAGTATATTTGCACACTAGTTTGGAATTAAAAGCAATATAGGTGCTTAACTTTGATAATTTATACCTAAAAGTTAATATGATTAATTATTAACTTAAAAGTGTTTCTAGAATATAATTTGATTAGCTGAACAAGATACATATGTGATAAGTACGAGTAGATGTTGTCACATGCTTAATTCCTTTGCGAAGGTAAAGTTTAATTTGTTTAATAAATTATGTGATAACATTTATAAATAATACATGATTAGCTTTAACTCGACTTTTAAAACTAAATATGTTGTGATTAATCTAAATCAATATTGCTCATATAGTTTTTCTTAGCTAACCTAAAACAAGCTCGTAGTTGTTTCTTTTATAATATAATATAAATCCTTTGATAGTGGTTTTCTTTTAACCATAGTTCCTTTCTTAGTCTCTTGCGTTCTCATAACCGTAGCATCGAGCCGTTCTTGTCGCGTTACTTTTGTTCAGTGTGTTCTATGTAGTGGCGTTAGTGGTTCTCAGGTTACTCAAATATGTTTTGGCGGTTAAAAAGTTAATTGTATTAATACAATCACTTGCATCGTTTTTAGAATATAAAGTCAATATAGGTTTTATACTACGCTCTTTCTTAAGCAATGAATCAAGTTGATTAATGAAAATATTTACATGTGTTTCTATAGTTAAAATAAGTTAAATGGATAGGTTTTATTTTCTGTTGCACTGAAAATCCTTCGATAGTTGCTTTTTTGTTGAATCACGTATAGCGTGTCTTTTGCGTCTGTGTGTTCATAGCGATGCGTAGAATCATATTTCAAACTTTTTTACTTATTTTTCTATGATTGGTGTATTGTTTTGATATAGTTGCAATTGTATGCTATGCATGTATGTGTATGGATGTTGTGTGGTGTTCTACGATTATGTCCAGTTAATGATGGCAACGGGGACGTACCCGTCGGGTATTGTCGGAACGTTCTCTTCCCCGCTACGAAGAATTTATTCCGTCCCCATCCCCATTAACTGTCTCGGGTATAGATTCTTGCCCATCCCCGTACCTATCGGGTATCAGTCGGATAATAGATATCCAACGGGTACTGCATACCCGATAAATAAGGACACTTGGGGTCATAGCTTTGTAATAGGAGACGTTTCTTCTTCACCCGGATATAAGTGTCGGAGTCTCAGAGATAACAAGGAGAAGGAGCGAGGTTACGACGAGGACGAGCAAAGGTGGCAGAGAGACTGAACTGAGGAAGCGAGGGGCACGAGCGCTCGTGAGGCAGGTGTGCTTATGCTGCTGGTGGAGATGGTGAGAAAAATTGAACTAGGGTTCTTAGAACACACAAACTATGGCCCCGTTCGCTAGTCTGAAACTTGGCTGAAAAACACTATTCTGGCTAGTTTGTTGTGAGAGAAAAAACACTATAGCGGCTGAAACTGGCTGAATCTCCAGAGGAGAACCAGCCGGCTGGTTCGCTGGAACCAGACCAGCGAACAAGACCTATATATATGATTGTTCAGATTTGGACCAAAATATCTATGTTGAGCTTCTTTGGGCCTAATACTCGCATGACAGCTCAAATAGTCGGGTTCCCCAATGAGTAACGGGGACGGGTAAACAGGGAACGTTCCTGTACCCGCTATACCCATCGAGGATGAATTCTTGCCCATTTAGATGCCCACGGGTAAAGATATGATCTCATCCCCATCCCCTAATGGATCAAATACCCGTCGGGTATCGGGACCCCATTGCCATCTTTATGTCCAGTCGGTGAGATATACGTGGTGATCTAGAAGAAGAAGAAGAACGTTGAAGATTAAAGATTATAGAAGGATCGGTATTTAAGGCAAGTGTATCAAAAGGCCCCTTGTTACCTATGAACTATTACCATTCATATTCATGCATGTGCCTAATTTGAAATACCTTTAAGGACTTTACCTAGATGATTACTTGTACCACATATCCTTGATACCTGGGGTTTTTGGGTAGGCATTTTGGATAGATGCTGCAGCGCTTAGCATAAAATAATTGTTAAACATGACTAAAGGCTATATGCAATGTGATAAAATGAAGCTTTGTAGTAACAGATAGGGGGCTAGAGTATGGGGTTGAGTACTCTAGTGCCTCTCCATAAGGACTTAATCCTAAAGCAGCAACCCAGGAGGGACCGTACAACCCCGAGTGTCATATGGCTTTGACTTTAACCTGTTAACTAGATTGTACTAGCTTGTTTGTAGCTCCAGTAAGGGGTAAGAGGGTATCTTTCCTTTTTCTATTAGGGTGTGCACCGTGCTGTGATGCCCACGTGTGCCATTCCTTTGTAGCTATGACCTGTTAGTGCAACTAGCTAAGGGTTTCATAGTGAAACTCTGCCACACTTCCTGGGAAGAGGTGTAGTGGGCTTTGCAAACCTCGGCATTGGGAATCACGGCTCGGTGGGTAAAGTTGTACAATTTCTACAGAAATAATTAACCTATTATAACAGCCGTGCTCACGGATATGAGCGATGTGGATCCTTCAAGATTAGTGGTTACTGTGGATGGTGGATGGCTAGGAATTGAGATAAACTTGACTATACTTTAATATCACTTGGGAATTGGGACTGTTCATTAAAGTAGTGATTTATGATGCTAAAACTTGATCAACTAAAATTGCGAACCGTAGTCAAACAGTGTCAAGCCTTTTGAGCCCCATAGATCCCTTTGATATACTTGCTAAGCATGGTGAGCTTACACTTGCTTTACATCCAATGAAAATCCCGGATGGGTACTAGATTGTCAGTCTAGAGGAGTTAGGCTTGTGGTCAACCAGTCAGTCGTCCCTATGGAATTGGAGTCTTCACTAGAAGATCGGAGTCGACTTCCCGCTGTCTATACTCTGAGGTTATTTTCCTTTTACTAATACATTATGTAATAAGTATTGTCTCTTGATATTACCCTTATTTGTGGCTATATATGAGATTTGACTTCCTGGGCTCACATATAGTGCGTATCTGGTTTTGTCTTTAAAACCGGGTGCGACACGCGGCGAGAGAGAGTGAGAGGAAGAGTGAGAGAGCAGAGGGAGCAGCCGAGCGCCTCATGATAAGAATGGGGCGAGGGAGCAGCATGGCTAGGATGTAGCAGGCAGGGCGCACATAGAGCGGTAGAGGCACAGCGGGGCGAGGACGGTGAAGCAGGGAGAAGTCAACGTCCACAGTTGCGGCTGCGACGCATAGCAGAACAGCGACAAAGACCTCAATGTGGAGGGACAATGGAGGCAGGCAGCGCTACCGTGACAAGGCATTAATCCCGATGTGACCATGGAGGCAGGCGATGTCAAGGGGGGGTAGGTGAATCACATCGTGGAACGGGCTCCATGTCGGCCTAGTGACACAGCCGTCGCCACGGCTCAGCTCCGCGCCCAGCACAGCGACACCAGGAGCTAGACCATGGCCATCCAGGGCCGACCAACACAAGGCCATGGACGCCGCGCGACACTAAGCAGGCCCGCTGGCCGTCTAACGATAGCAGCCTGGCCAGGGCAGGAGCCTAGCACTAGCAGCATTCGCACACATGGTGAACATGCCCATGGGGCCAAACGGCCAAAATAGAGTTGTGCATGGATTATAAAGCCGAGCGTAACTTACTGACGGACACGGTTGCAATTCAAGAAATCCCCATAACCCTAAGCCAGCAACACCAACTATCTAACAGAACAACCGCCATGTCCAGAGGGTGACTGGATAGGGCGGTAAGGGAATGCCAACATGAGTTCATCATGCCGATCACCAGCTCGCGGACTAAGCTTCAACACACGGCTCACAACGCGTTCTAACGATGTTCGGGTAATTACTTCGAGAGCAGTGCGACACCTAGCCCAACTATGGTCTACACCATGCCTAAGAGCTCACTACGAGGCACTCAACTGCCCTAGAACACGAAGTTGGTGTTAAAACATTTTTATTAGAATTTGAATGCCAAACTGGCATTGTCTACTGCTCATTTCCGACTTAGAAAAATTTGAGGGCTCAGTGGAACTAACAATCATTTGCCCTATTGCCTTAATTTCTAAAAGGTCTAAACCTTGTTAATTTCAACTATGAACTATCTCATGCACTAGTTCATACTTTTCTTGCTAGAATTTTCATCAGCACATTATGCATTAAGTAAACTAACTTACAATACCTATTTTGATTTTTCTCAGCCATAAAGGTGAAATCACATACGATTCGTTTATCATTTCATGTGCATTTAAAATTCTAAAACTCGATAACTTGGTGTGTTAATTTCTTTTAAGCCTTAATCTAGGTGTTAAGCGAGCTCGTAACACCAGAGGTGTTACAATCATATATATATATATATATATATATATATATATATATATATATATATATATATATATATATATATATATATATATATATATATATATATATATATATATATATTCAGTAATCATTCAAAAATAGGGGTCATGCACCGGGGCTTGCCTTGGGCAGGCGGTGGGTCAACAAAGTCAGCACTGAATGGCTCTAGGGCTCCCTTCTATATGAGAATCTCCTCCTTATAGTCATGTTTGCCCGTAGGCATGAACTCTACCAACTCATGATCTACATGCATGAAATAATGATGCAACATTTAGTAATATGGCCACCGCAACTCTTAAAATAAAAATACTTCTATCAAGCTACTCAGCTAGTTCTACCGACTAAGATGCTAAGTTACCTATTGTTACCACTAACAAGGATGAAACATGACATGTATTATCTTGGCAACTAACGGCATTCTTATGAACCTAACAAATTTTGTTTCACTATCTTTGGACATCTATAGAATTTACTATTATTTTTCAAAGTTTAGGTCAAAACTAAATTGAATAAACATTCCTAATTTCACTAGAAATTAAAAAACCAAATTCCTTAGTGCGGCCTACGAGCGAGCGGCTCTGCCCACCCAAGCGCCCCGCGCGTGCACGCGCAGCACACTAGTGTGGCCCGCGCACGACAGTGGCCCAACACGGGGAGACCCACGTGTGTGCCGATGATTATGCAAAAGAGACCTTAGCTTTCAATTAAATGAACCCATAGTCCCTTAAACTATTTCCCTCTCTCACTGACGCTCTCACTAACCCCCCTCGGCTTGCTTCGAATTCATGTTACAAAGTCCCTGGCCAGAACTTAACAGAGGTCGTGGCCCCTCCGGCCTAACACCGGCGAGCATGAACCTCCCTGGCCTCAATCATCACCTCCCTAGCACTTTATGAGCGAAGTGCAATCGATCGAGGTATCAAACACTAAAAATGGTGTAGCGTGTAGATGTGGCCATGCGCTGCGGTAGGGTCTGGCTATGGCAACACCAGCGCCAGCGAATTCATCTAGCCCAGCACTACCCTCACTACCTATACTTCATGCCTAGAGTACTGATAACATTCTAAAGGACCTAGATGTACCAGTTCTACTCCCAATCAAACCGGCCACGGACACAGCAGCAACACAGCGTCATCCGATGGTGGCCACATGCTCCGATGAGCCTCGACCCTAACCGACTCAGCCATCTACCCTAGGAGCAGGAGGGCCTCACCAGAGACATGATGGATAGACTAGATGAAGTCGTGAGGCTTGGTAAGGTGGTTGGCCATGTGCGCGGGGTTGATCCAGTTCACGCCGACTACGGTGAAGGCATTCTTAGCGACCTGCTGCTCAGGCGAGTCAACCAAGTCAGGGAGACGCAACTGCACTGCTCAATTGAGACAAAGGATCAAGGAGCGACGCCCTAGCCGAGCACCTGCCTCGACGGCCATGGTGCATCGCCATGAGGAGAATGCCTCACATTACCTCACTTGAGGATGAAAGCTTGTTGGGTCGACTCCAATCGTGAGCTAACTACTAGGGCTAGTTGGGTGCATGGTTAATTGGATGGAGGTGGACTATGCAAGGCCAATAAGATGGATGACTGTGTTCGGACTTAAGGGGGCCAACGGCTAGGGAAAACTCCAATTGAAGCCCCGACACCGTACGGCTGCAACAGAGGCAAGCATGGCGCAAAGCTAGACTCCAACTTGACCTCTAGACGTGCGCAATTACAAGGATCAGGCTAGCTCTATGGGTTGGCCTTGGCATGGCTTGATTAGCCGGCATGACGCCATTCAAGGTGACATGACGGAGAGCGTGGCGTGGCACGGTCACTAAAAGGGAGAAGACAGCAGCGCGACGGGTGAAGGCTCCACGTGCACGTATGAGTCCAACACAACAATGTGTGACCGTAGTGCCTTGACTCGCAAGATGACGATGGCCATGCCATGCGACAATGCAGCGGGCATGCGCAGCAGTGACAGCGACATCACGACGCAAGTGACATGACAACACAATGCAGAGGCACACGTGAGTGCCGGTGACATCAGCAGTGGAGATAGAGCGGCCAAGCAGATACGATGGCAGTGGTAGGTTAGCTAGGCCCACCAGCGCGGCACGCGTGTGTGCGTGAGCATGAGCATGAGCGGGTACCAAGGCGCGGTGACGGGGGTAGTGGACCGTAGCGTGGAGCCAGCGGCATGCCCGGCCAGCACGGTGGCACGCATGCGGCGTGCGTGCGTGTGCGCGTCGGTGAACCTGTGCAGCACGCCGAGCCAAAGCAAAGGGTGACCGCGTCAAAACACAGCAATCGATGATAACGTGCCATGCACGGTTTTTAAAGCACCCCAAAAAATTCAACCTGAAGATCCAAATGCTAAACCACCTATTTTACGCTCGAGATGGTATGTCCAACAACTAAAACCAGCCATGAAATTACACTACTTCTTAATCCAATTCACCTGCAAAAATTCCCAAACCTAGCCTCATCACAGCATTGTCTGACTTAGGAATTTTGGCTAAGTCTTAAATGGTTTCGCGTCCAATGAGATTTCCAAGCAATTAAGTAAGCTATCTAACAAATCCCATTGATGATTGTGAGTATTTCACCGCCACCTATGAAGCTTACACTACAAACTTTATTAAAGTTTCATATATGCATTCTATAGCATTCTCGTTCAGTAAAAATTCATTTAGAACCCTAAGTGACATAACGCAACATGAACTATGACATTCGTTTCGTGTTTTTGATGAACGTTTCGAGTCCCAAAAATTGATTTACACATTATATTTCATACATTTACACATAAGTATGATGCTCATGCGGTGTTTTAGCAAAAGACTATACAGTGTAACACCGAGGGTGTTACAACTCTACCCCCCTAAACAAAATCTCGACCCAAGATTTCATGTGCCTAGTGCGGAGATAGGAAATACATTTCAATGTAAACCACTACCTATCTAAACCAGAGAGAAGATGGGGGTAATGCTTCAATATATAGCTCTCTTGTTCCCACATGGCCTCATCCTCAAAGTGGTTTTGCCACTACACCTTGTAGAACTTCACTACGCTGTTCCTTGTCACTCTTTCCTTTTCATCCAGGATTTTAACAGGGTGCTCAATATAAGTCAAATCAGGCTAGAGTGAAAGTCCTTCAATTTCTATAGCTTCATTAGGTACCCGCATATATTTCTTCAACTATGAGACGTGAAACACATCATGTACCGCCGATAAAATATCGAGAAGCTGGAGATGATAAGCAACTAGGCCACACTGTGCCAACACCTTGTAAGGACCCACATATCGAGGGGCTAGCTTGCCATGGATACCAAATCGATGCACCCCTCTCATAGGAGACACCTTGAGATACACATAATCCCCAACTGCAAACTGTAAGGGCCTTCTTCGCTTGTCTGTATAAGCTTTCTGTTGGCTCTGAGCTGCCTTCAAGTGACTCTAAATAATGCTTACTTGCTCTCGAGCCTCTTTGATGAAATCAGGCCCAAAATATCCATGATCTCCCACTTCAACCCAGTTAAGTGGTCTCCCACTTCAACCTAGTTAAGTGGTGTTCTACACTTTCTTCCATATAGAGCTTCAAATGGTGCCATACGAATACTCTCTTGGTAGCTATTATTATAAGAAAATTTAGCTAACTTCAGGCATCCATCCCACTTCTCAGGAAAAGAAATGGCACAAGCTCTCAACATATCCTCGAGCACCTGGTTCACCCTTTCTGTTTTGCCATTAGTTTGTGGATGATATGCTAAGCTTCTGAGGAGACGAGTACCGAGACATTGCTGTAGTTGCTCCTAGAAACAAGAGACAAAAACTGGCCCTCTATTAGAGATGATAGTAAGGGGAACTCCGTGTAGGGTCACAATCCAATCAAAATATATGTCAGCATACTTCTTGGCTGTATATTTAGTATCCACTGGGATAAAATGAGTAGACTTAGTGAGGTGGTCCACAATGACCCAGATAGAAACAAAGCCCTTGGATGTGCGGGGCAATGGAGATATCTTCCCATTTCCAAACAGGAATGCGTAAGGGCTACAAATATCCCAGAGTACGCATATGATCTGCTTTAACTCTCCCACAAGTGTCGCACTCCGCGACATACTGGGTGATGTCCTGCTTCATGTTGGACCACTAGTACAAGTGGCACAAATCATGATACATCTTGTTGCTGCCAGGATGGATAGACAGCTTTGAATGATGGGCTTCATTCAAAATCTTCCTTCTCAGCTCCTCATTTGATAGAACCACCAATCTATCTTTGTATCTCACTACTCCTTGCTCTTCAATACTAAAGTGAGGACCATGCCCTTTGATAATCAATTTCTTGATGGGAGGAATTTCTAAAGTGTCTTGCCTCTGCTCTAGAATGATCTGCTCCAGCAATTCTGAGGTCAAGGCAATGTGAGCCAGCACCTCTGCATGGTTGAGAGACAAAGGTGTTTCTTCAACTTGATATGACTTTAGGCTCAAGGCATCAGCTACCACATTGGCCTTTCTTGGGTGGTAATGTACCTCCAAGTTATAATCCTTAATCAATTCCAACCATCTCCTTTGCCTCATATTCAACTCATACTAAGTGAAAATATATTTGAGGCTCTTATGATCTGTAAAGATGTGTACTTTGTTGCCCAACAAGTAATGCCTCCAAATTTTTAGAGCGTGGACCACAGCAGCCAGTTCTAAATCATGAGTGGGGTAATTCACTTCGTGCTTTTTTAGTTAGCGTGAAGCATAAGCTATCACACGCCCATCCTGCATAAGCACACATCCCAACCCCATCTTTGAGGCATCATAATATATATCAAAAGGTCTGTCAATATCTGGTTGGGCCAACATAGGAGCAGTGGTCAGGAATGTCTTCAAAGCTTGGAAGGCTTCTTCATAGGCTGGGCTCCAATCAAACTTGGCTTCTTTTTAGAGCAGCTTGGTCATCGATTGAGATATCTTAGAGAAGTCTAGAATGAAACGCCGATAGTATCTAGCTAGACCAAGGAATTGACAAATCTGGTGCACAGACTTGGGAGACTTCCAATTCAACACAACTTGCACCTTGCTAGGGTCAACGGAGATACAATCAGGTGACAAAACATGCCCCAAAAACTACACTCGATCTAACCAAAATTCACACTTGCTGAATTTAGCATACAACTTGTGTTCCCTCAATCGAGCCAGTACTATCCAAAGGTGTTGGGCATGCTCTTCATCGTTCTTGGAATATATTAGGATATCATCAATGAATACCACAATAAACTTGTCCAGCTCTGACATAAAGACCGAATTCATCAGGTACATGAAGAATGTAGGAGCGTTGGTGAGACCAAAAGACATTACTAGGTACTCATACAGCCCATACCTAGTAGAAAAAACTATCTTTGGTATACCTTATGGTCTAATCTTAATCTGATGACAGTCGGAATGAAGGTCAATCTTGGAGAACACCTTGGCACCAGCTAGTTGATTGAACAAAGTATCTATATGGGGTAAAGGATACTTGTTCTTAATGGTTACCGCATTAAGAGGGTGGTAATCCACACACATCCAAAGAGTGCCATCCTTCTATTTCACAAAAATTGCTAGGCAACCCCATGGTGAAGAGCTAGGACGGATGAAGGCCTTTTCTAGCAACTCTTCCAACTGCTTGTTCATTTCAGCCAATTCCTTTGGAGCCATATGGTACAGGCGTCGAGAGATAGGAGCAGTACCAGGCTCTAACTCAATGGAGAATTCCACCTCTCTCTCCGGTGGCAACCCAGGTAGATCTTCAGGAAAGACATACGGGAACTCACATACTACCAGAATAGAGGCAAGATTAGGAGAGGCTTCAGCATAAGCAGCAACAGGTAAGACTAGATCTGAGGGTACAAGAAGAGACATCCTATCCTCAGAAGAAGGAAGTCGTAACTCCACAACTATCTGCTTCAGATCCAAGACTATCCCATACACCCACAACCAGTTCATCCTAAGAATTGCATCAATGCCTTGCCCAGGCAACACCATGAACTAGAGACGATAAGTGTGAGTGGCTAATACCAAGCTCACTATGTCCGTCCGAGTATTGATGCACATCTACGCACCTGGAGTATGGATTCTATAGGCAAACGGTATAGCCATAATAGGTATATTGTGCTGGTCTACAAATTCCATGCTCATAAATGAATGTGATACGCCAGAATCAAATAACACATAAGTTGGATGGGAATCAATGGTGAACATATCAGCCATCACTGGTTCATTTTGCAATATCTGCTCTGTCTCCGTGAAATTCACCTGTCCAGATCAGCTGACTGGCACTTTTTTCTTGATCATTATCCGCTTGACTAGCCAGGAGTTAGCTGATGGTTGAGCAGACTAGGCTGGCTGATTTTGTGGACAATCTCGGGCATAGTGGCCATCCTTGCCACATTTAAAACAAGCACTCGGCTTATTTCCCTATCCCAGATGAGTTGGGGCCTACTGTCCTTAGGGCTGCTAAGGTTGCACCTGCTGAGTGGGTGCACGGTACTATGTGGAAGGAGCCTAGAAAGTCTGCTAGAGCTGTCGAAATGAATGCCCGCCTGATGATTGATAGTGCACCCATCTGACAACCTATACTTTCTGAGTATGGGGGTGGCTAGAAGACCCAGTAGCCACCCGCTTCTGCTTCCATTCTACCTAGGAATCCCACTGCAAGCCCTCCATGGTGATAGCATCATTCATCATTGCCCCAAAGGTCTGATAGTTCCTAGTATACAATTCCTTCTGAAGGCTGCAAGAGAGGCCATGATAGAAGTGGTCCCTCTTCTTCTCATCTATATCCACATGAGTTCCCGCATACTAGGACAAGTGATTGAACTTATTGACATAGTCCATCATGGACATACTCCCTTGCCATAGGTCTAGGAACTTAGTCAACTTCCTATTGAGAACACCAGCAAGAATATAAAATTCTCTGAATGTTGTGGTGAACTCCTACCAGGTCACCTGGTGATCTGGCTACTACATGGCATTGAAGGTATCCCACCATGCACTCGTGGACCCCAACAACTATTGCGCTGTAAAGCGCACCTTCTGCTCATCAGTCACGGTGAGCAACAGAAACTTCTACTCCAGAATGTGAAGTCAATGCTTCGCATCTAGGGGCTCAGCTAATGGTGTGAACGTGGGTGGGTGCATCTTGAGGAAATCCTGATACAAGTAGGGTCCTTTAGGACTACAGGCACCACCCCCATTCCCACCATTGCCCCTGTGGCCTCCATGGGTGAAGCCACTAATAGCCTATGCCAGCAGTTCCATGGCATGGGCCGACTCGTGGCGAGCAGCCATCATTTCCGCCATCATCTCCGCGTGAGTCATCGGAGGCGGTGGTGGCAGAGGAGGAGCTAGAAGTGGAGCCTCATGGCTATCCCCGCCGTGCTCATTGGCCCGACCACTTTCACCTTGGTCTTCGCCAAGACCATGGCCGGCCCCAGCACTAGTGCTCCCACGACCGGACCTTAGGTTCATCTACAAGAGATAGGAACCATCCATTTAGAACAAGCCTCCAGTTCAGAAGCAAGGAATTAGAGAAATGACAAGACATTTATTAAAGCATTCTTTTAGTTATCCTATCAATTTACCAGTCTAAATTATACGTGTAGGGGGGAACTTTAGTTTAAGCAAGATTCTATTATCATGATGCATGTATCGGCCTGTACGCTCACTCAAGCCGAAATATAGCGGCATTCACAAAATTTAGACACATCGCACACTCACTTTCCATATGCTAAGCGATTTCTTATGCAACGTAAGTCAGTGTACCTACAAAAAACTGATTAGATAAAACCAGTGAAGTTATCCTAGATAGACCATATTGCTAGGGATTATACTTATTTACATAATTTTAGCGCATCCTACTTTTCGCAAAATTTTTGTTGGTCAAATTTTAAGTTTTAGAAAAGAGTGATGATATTCGTAAACTCATTATTCGCTCTAGTACCAACTGTGGTAGAACCACCCAAAATAACACACTTACAGAGGCGCTCGTCTTTCACTAGACACTACGCACCCCGAAAGCAAGCTACAACGGGCAGTATCCGTCGGGCACAACCCAAGGGAGAGCCCGAAAGGTCCACATTTTCCCCCAAGGATCCAATAATGAGAACAAGTTACAACACTTAATCCATTTCATACATCCAGAGCTCTTAAATTTACATTACTACATTTCCAAAGTCAGAGTATGGAATATTAAATAGCGGAATTAAAAATAAACATCTATCGATAATGAACAAGGATCCGTCTGTGCCCACCAGAAGAATCCTTCACACATCGATACTCCTCAAGCATTACCTGCAACAGGGGTAAATAAACCCTGAGTACACAATGTGGGAATGATTTCTCAACTCTAAGGGATATACAAAGCTTTATGGTTTGCTGGTTTTCCTTTTTTGCAGAAAGCAATACTAATAGTGAGTCCTTATTTATGTTATTATTAGTAGCCATGATTAATTGAATATCTAGCCATTCTATGTAAGCACCTATCCTACTTTCAAGCAAGAGTTGAGCAATCAATTCTATTTCATCACCTTCCATCTTTCAGTTCTTACTACGGTGCTAGACCCAAAACAAGTTGTACCAGATTGCCCGGCGATTCATGAATCGATGCCCCTAGCTAGGTACCCCATAAATACATGCCCCACTTGTACCCTAGGCACAAGCAGGACCAACCCATCACCCTCCTGTCATGGGGTCCAGGTCCCCATCCAAACTTGGACTCTAAGCCCCCGCTCCTAAGTCCCAGACTTAGTGTGGTGGAAGGACCTCCACCATCCCCGCCTCCAATCAGTCAGTCCAGAAAGAGCTAGAACCAACGACAAGAGAGTAACAAGTCTTCCCTACGCCCATACCCAAGTATGTGTTTGGAATAATAAATCTGTGACTTGCCTCGAGACTTATGCAACGGCCGGTCCTTAACCAACATAGACAGGGAAAAAGTGTAACCAAGCTGTGCCTTGTTGGTCATAGGACACAACCGCTTACACCCACTAGTACCCAAACCATATCCCTGCCTGGTCACCATTTTTCCTTTCCACCACTTTATCATGTGTGATCATAACTATCAAATATTGTGAGTAACGACACGTTACTCACGCTATCAATACCCTGAGCATAGCAGCTACTCGACCTATACTAGTAGGACTCATAGGTAGATATATCTATGCATGTAGTTTTCATAACATGCCTGTAACGTAAATGCACATCATATATATATTCGGTAATCATTCAAAAATAGGGGTTATGCACCGGGGCTTGCCTTAGGCAGGCGGTGGGTCAACAAAGTCAACACCGAACGGCTCCGGGGCTCCCTCCTATATGAGAATCTCCTCCTCGTACTCCCCAATGAACTCCTCGTAGTCCTGTTCACCCGTAGGAACAAACTCTACCAACTCATGATCTACATGTATGAAATGATGATGCAACATTTAGTAATATGGCCACAACAACTCTTAAAATAAAAATACTTTTATCGAGATACTCAGCTAGTTCTATCAACTAAGATGCTAAGTTACCTATTGTTACCACTAATAAGTATGAAACATGACACGTACTATCTTGGCAACTAACGACATTCTTTATCTTAATACCGATTTACTCTATATATGATAAAACATGGAATAATAGCTACTCTATTTACCAACCTAATTTAGGGCTATAAAAATTACAGTGAGTACATAATAATCTAATGAACCTACTGTAAAAATTTCATGCCTAAAGCTATCATTAATTTACCACAAAAATTCTCACAAATATTAAGCTACATAATACTAAGCTTTCTAATTTGAATTTATGAAACTATCATTATCATAGCTAACTATAAACTAACTACACCATAGATAGATAGCATTTTTGTGAACCTAACAAAATGTTTTCACTATTTTGGACATCTATAGAATTTACTATTATTTTTCAAAGTTTAGCTCAAAAGTAAATTGAATAAACATTCCTAATTTCACTGGAAATTGAAAAACCAAATTCCTCAGTGTGGCCCACGAGCGAGCGACTTAGCCCACCCCAGCGCCCCATGCACGTGCACGCGCCGCACACCGGCGTGGCCCATGCGTGACAGCGGCCCAACAAGGGGAGACCCATGCGTGCGCCGGTGATTATGCAAAATAGACCCCGGCTCTCAACTAAATGAACCCACAGTCCCTTCAACTATTTCCCTCTCTCACTGACACTCTCACTAACCCCCTTGGCTTGCTTTGAATTCACGTTACAAAGTCCCTGGCCAAAACTTAACAGAGGTCGTGGCCCCTCTAGCCTAACGCGGACGAGCACGAACCTCCCTGGCCTCAACCATCACCTCCCTAGCACTCTACGAGCGAAGCACAATCAATCGAGGTATCAAACACTAAAAATGGTGCAGCGTGTAGATGTGGCCATGTGTCGCGGTGAAGTCTGGCCGCGACAACACTGGCATCGATGAATTCGTCTAGCCTAGTGCTACCCTCACTACCTATATTTCATGCCTATAGTACTAATAACATTCTAGAGGTCCTAGATGTACCGGTTCTACTCCCAATCAACCCGGCCACGGACACAGCAGCAACACTATGTCCGCCGGCGATGGCCACGTGCCCTAGTGAGCCTCAGCCCTAACCGACTCAGCCATCTACCCTAGGAGTAGGAGGGCCTCACTAGAGACATGACGGATGGACTGGATGAAGTTCTGAGGCTCGGCAAGGTGGTTGGCCACGTGCACGGGGTTGCTCCGGTTCACGCCGACTATGGCGAAGGCATTCTCGGCGACCTGCTGCACCATCGGTGAAACCGCTACATAGGCGAGTCAACCAAGTCAAGGAGACACAATTGCACTGCTCAATTGAGATAAAGGATCAAGGAGCGATGCCCTAGCCGAGCACCCACCTCGATGGCCATGGCGGACCGCCGTGAGGAGAATGCCCCGCATTACCTCACTAGAGGATGAAAGCTCGTCGGGTCGACTCCAATCATGAGCTAACTACCATGGCTAGTTGGGCGCATGGTTAATTGGACGGAGGTGGACTATGCAAGGCCAATTAGATGGATGATGACATTCGGACTTAAGGGGGTCAACGGTGGGGGAAAACTCCAATTCAAGCCCCAACACCGTATGACTACAACAGAGGCAAGCTTGGCACGAAGCTAGACTCCAACTTGACCTCTAGACATGCGCAATTACAAGGATGGGGCTAGCTCTATGGGTTGGCCTTGGCGCGGCATGGCAGGCTGGTGCAACGCCATTCAAGGTGACCTGACGGAGAGCGTGGCATGGCACGGTCACTAAAAGGGAGATGACGGTAGCGTGACAGGTGAAGGCTCCACGTGCACGTACGAGTCCAACACAACGATGTGCGACTGCAGTGCCATGACTCGCAATACGGCGGCAGCCATGCCACGTGATGGCACAGCGGGCGCGCACAGCAGCAGCAGCGACATCGCAACACAAGTGATGTGACAACGTGATGTAGAGGCACGCACGAGTGCCAGCGAAGTCAGTAGCGGAGATAGAGCGGCCAGGCGGACACGACGATGGTGGCAAGTCAGCCAGGCCCAACGGCGCAGCACGCGTGTGTGTGTGTGTGAGCGTGAGCGTGTACTAGGGTGTGGCAACGGGGGCAGTGGACCGCAGCGTGGAGCCAGTGGCATGCCTAGCCAGCACGGTGGCATGCGTGCAGCGTGCGTGCGCGTGCACATCGGCGGACCAGTGTAGCGTGCCAAGCCGAAGGAGAGGGTGACCACGTCCAAACGCAGCAACCAACAGTAACGTGCCATGGACGGTTTTTAAAGCGCCCCAAAAAATTCAACCCAATGATCCAACTGCTAAACCACCTATTTCACGCTCGAGATGGTATGTCCAACTACTAAAACCAACCATGAAATTGCACTACTCCTTGGTCCAATTTACCTGCAAAAATTCCCAAACCTAGCCTCGTCACAACATTGTCCGACTTAGGAATTTTGGCTAAGTCTTAAACGGTTTTGCATCGAATGCGATTTCCAAGCTATTAAGTAAGCTATCTAACGAATCCCATTCTTGACCGTGAGTATTTCACCGCCACCTACGAAGCTTACACTACAAACTTTATTAAAGTTTTGTATATGCGTTCTATAGCATTCTCGTTCAATAAAAATTCATTTAGAACCCTAAGTGACATAACACAACATGAACTATGACATTCGTTTCGTGTTTTCAATGAACGTTTTGAGTCCCATAAATTGATTTACACATTATATTTCATACATTTATACATAAGTATGATGCTCATGCAGTGTTTTAGCAAAATACTATACAGTGTAACACCCACTCGAGATCTTTCTTACAACATCGGATGGTTACATTTGTGTAAGTCTGAGCCCATTGACTTGCTCTATAAGAACATTTACGCGTGAGTACATCTCATTAGCACTTTCTTTAGGAAGTATCTCAAAAGAATTTAGCTTTTTCATGATGAGATGATAGTGTTCCTCACGCTCACTCTTTGTTCCCTCATGAAGCGCACAAATGTCCAACCATCATACATGGGCATCCTTGTGGTTCCACACACGATTAAACACATCTTTACAAAGGCCTCTAAAAATGGTGTTTCTAGCCTTTGCATTCCATTTTTCATAATTGACCTTATCGCCTTGAAGGTTGGCGGGATCCTTGGGTTTTGGAAAGCCTTATGAGGCGGCTCTAATAATTCCAACATCTAAGGCTTCTAAGTAAGCCTCCATATGGATTTTTTAATAAGGAAAATCATCTCTGTCAAAGATAGGAGGAGGGCCATCCCCGTGGGACATCTTTCTTTAGACGGTTAAACCTAATTAAGTGAGCACGAGGCTCTGATACCAATTGAAAGGATCAAGATGCCCAAGAGGGGGTGAATTAGGTTAATTCTAAAATTCTTTGCAATAATTAAACCCTACACTTAGTCCACTTCACCCCATATGCCTAGAATGTGATTCTATTAATCTACCGCACAAAAGTTTAGCACCATAAGTTCCAATCCTACTCTAGCATGGCAATTCTAAGAATGTAAAGACCAAAGATGAATTGCTCAAATATAAATATTTAAAGTAAAGAGAGGAGAAGGAACGCTGTGATGTTTTGCTGAGGTATCAGAGAGTCACCACTCCCTACTAGTCCTCATTGAAGCACCCGCATAAGGGTGTAGCTCCTGCTTGATTCGCGCAAGGATCAAGTGCTCTCTATGGACTGATTCTTCGACACTCCTTCACGGTGAATCGCACACAACCGCTCATAACTTGAGTTGGGTCATCCACAAGCTCCGCCGAATGATCACCAAACTCTCGATCACCACCAAGTCATCTAGGTGATGGTGATCACCAAGAGTAACAAGCAAGAACTCTCACTTGACCACAACAAGTCTAAATAGAAGGGTTGATGCACACATGCTACTCTCCTTGCACTAATGAGGCCTTAATCTTGGATTCTCAAATCTCAATCACCTCACTAGGCTCTTGCTCTCCTTAGCACTCTTAAGGGTATTTCTCAGCAGAATAAATGGGCAAGAGACCTCCCTTGGATGAATAGAGGAAGTATTTATACCCCCTCATTCAAAACGAACCATTAGGAGGTGGAGTCAGCACTCTGTTGGGTGACCAGATGCTCCGATCAGCTATCCCCGCCATAGAGCCGTTAAGTTGTGACTGGACTCTGACCTGCGTCTGGTCACGAAAACTGCTCTCTAGAACCTTACTAATGTTGACCGAACGCTGACGCCCAGAGTCCAGTCACTTCGTTGTTCAGCATCTGGTCAGTTACCGGATCCTGACCAGCGTTCGGTCAGCACTGACTGGACGCGTCCAATTAGGAATCTCCCGCTCTTAAACCTCTCTGGAGTTGACCAGACTCTGGCATCTAGTGTTCAGTTACTTTTCACTTAGCGTCCGGTCACAACCTATCGACGAAATATGGTCGGCAGTCTACCTAGGGGTATGCCCAAGGTAGTAGATTGTTGGCAGACAGATACGCAAGCCACAAACAAGACGGCGACGTAAGATAGACATGAGGTTTTATCCAGGTTCGGCCGCTAAGAAGGCATAATACCTACGTCCTGCGTCTAATTTGTATTGTTGTATGTCAATGAGATATGTTTTTTAGAGGGGTCCCCTGCCCACCTTATATAGTCCGGAGGGTAGGGTTGTAGATCTGGAAACTAATCCTAGCCAGTTACAATTGCCATATGTGGCCAGATAAGGATTCCTATTCTAACCGGCCAGGATCTTGCTTGATCACCAAATCCACCTTGACTCCTTGCGCGGGACTCCGAATAGGTTGGACAGGCCACGCATCATCTTTTGGTGGACCGGACCCACTGATCCGGGCTGGCCCAAGCCTAGCCGCAAGGGTATAGGGGTTAATACCCCCACAGCTAGTCCCCGAGCACCATGTATTATGCTACGACACGCCATTTTAACCTTCTTCGACAAGTAAGGCTTGAGTCGTTGACATCTTTGACCACCGCTGTCGCCGGAGAAGTAGGATATTCGAAGAATGTATGGTGCTTTTAAGAAAAAAGAAAAAGATTTTCATCCTGTGAAGTGTGCCCACTTGTATTTCTGAAAAGAAATGTAAGTGAATCTTGAAGCGTAGCTCCCTTGATCATCAGGAGTGTAGGGGTCAAAAAACAAGTAACTAAGTGAGAACATGTTAACGTTCTATTTAGTTGTACCATTTTGCTCGACACATCATCCTGAAAAGTTTGTGCGGCCCTAGTTTGCCATGTGGTCAGAATGTGAGGTGCGTGACCTATGCACACGTAGACGCGGATAAGTCAAACCAAAGGGGACCTATCGATCACCCGTAACGTATAGAGCGGATCCCATGCACGTGTTGGGAGGAACCGGAGATAGGGCCTGCTCCGAAAACTATAGAAGGAGTGGTGGTCGGCTTTTACTAGCTAAGTTAGAATAACCATAAAATTCGAAGTGACACATTAGAGTGGTCGGAGAAATCAAAATAGCTTTATTGGAGTAAATCAAAAGTACAAGAGGAGTACATATCTTAGTAGTTAAGCATAGAAACGTCTAAGCTTGTCAATGTGCCATGAGTTTGTTACGTCCATACTATCCAGGTGAGCTAACCTGTAAGACGTTGGTCGTGTGACTTCCTTAATCATAAAGGGCCCCTCCCATGGGGTTGCGAGTTTATGGACACCAGCCTGGCTCGTCTTCCACTTTAGGACCAGGTCACCAACCACAAAGAAACGCTCTTTAATGTTCTTGTTGTAGTACCTACGTAAAACAGCAAGGTATTTGGTCGTATGTACACAAGAATCAAGCCGCTTTTCTTCTAACTATTCACTTCTAGCTCCCGCACTTCATTGACCCTACCTTCATCAAAGTTCTCTACCCATGCTGATCTGAAAGCTATATCTGCTAGGAGGACTGCCTTAGTGCCATAAACCATAAAGTATGGTGAGACGCCGGTGTTACGACTAGGCTGAGTTCTGAGGCCCTAGACCACGGCTGGTAACTCTTTGAGCCATCTTCCGGGAGCTTTGTCATTTTCTCTATACATCCTCTTTTTCAATGCGTCCAAGATCATGCCATTTGCTCGCTCGACTTGTCCATTAGCTCTAGGGTGCGCCACCGAGACGTATTTTACTACTATGCTCCTTTCATCGCAGAAGTCCCAAAAAGCGTTCCCGGTGAACTGAGTACCCAGATCAGTGATGATGTTGTTGGGTATGCCGAAACGGTGGATGACCTAGTCGAGGAACGTGATAGCCTTTTCTAAGGATGCCTATACCAGAGGCATGTATTCTATCCACTTAGAAAATTTGTCGATTAGCACGAAGACGCATGTAAATTTCCCAGGAGCCAGTTTAAAGGGCCCGATCATATCCAGTCCCCAGCATGCGAAGGGCTAAGAGGCTGGTATTGTCTGGATCTCATGTGCTAGTACATGGATTCTCTTGGTGAAGAACTAACAACCCTCACAGTGATGGACTAGCTTCTCTACATCGGCTATTGCTGACGGCCAATAGAACCCTGCTCAGAAAGCCTTACCGACCAGTGTTCTTGAGGCCGCATGGTTGCCGTAGGAGCCAGAGTGGATTTGGTCTAGGAGATGTTCGCCATCCTCCTAGGTTATACACTTCATCAAGATTTCTTCCTTTGCATTTTTGCGCCATAACTTCCCATCGACGAGCAGGTACTGCTTACTGCGACGCATCAAGTGCTCGTTTTCTGTCCGATCAGTGTAGCCACTGCCATCTATTAGGTACTTGATGAAAGGTATTCTCCAGTCAGGCTCATGAGTGGTCGGAGGCATTTTGATGGTGCGCAACGCCGGAACCGTAGCCATGAATTGCTGGTCTGGAGGCTTATCTGCCGTGGAATCTTCCTCTTCGATGGAAGGCGTGAGCAGGTCTTGGACAAATACACCATGTGGGATTTTGACTCGGGATGATCCTAACTTTGACAGCGTATCCGCTGCTTGATTCTTGTCCTGGACCACGTGTATGTACTCAATGCCATAGAACCTGCCTTCCAGCTTTCTGATAGATTTGCAGTATGCATCCATCTTTTCGCTGGTCGTGTCCCAGTCCTTGTTGAGTTGGTTGATGACCAGAGCAGAGTCTCCGTAGACGTAGAGATGTTTAACGCCAAGCTCAATCGCAATGCGCAAACCATGTAGGCATGCTTCGTACTTGGCAGCATTATTAGATGCTAGGAAATAAATCCTGAGGACGTATCGGAGGTGCTCCTTGGATGGTGACACGAAAAGGACTCCTGCTCCCGCACCATCGATGTTGAGAGAGCCATCGAAGTACATCATCCAATACTCGTCGGATCCGGGAGAGGCAGGCATGCTTAAGTCTATCCACTCGATGATGAAATCAACAAGTGCCTGAGACTTGATTGTAGTGCAACTTGCAAACTCCAAGGAAAAGGGGCATAGCTCCATTGCCCATTTGACGATGCGCCCGTTTGCATCCTTATTGCTGATGATGTCTCGCAGAGGGTACTTAGTCATGACCACCACACGATATCCATCGAAGTAGTGTTTCAACTTTTGGGATGTTATCAGTATGGCATAGATCAACTTCTGAATCTGTGGGTACCTGGTCTTGGACTCATTGAGTACCTCACTAATGAAATAGATTGGTCACTGTACCTTGTAGACGTGGCCAGGCTCGTCTCACTCGGCCACCATGGCCGTGGAGACCACTCGATTAGTAGCCGCAATGTAAAGCAGGAGTATTTCATCTTCTCTTGGAGCAGTGAGGACCAGAGGTGACGTAAGGTATTGTTTCAGCTGTGTGAAGGCAGCATCTGCTTCCTCCGACCACTCAAACTTTTTGGATGCTTTGAGTAGTTTAAAGAATGGTAATCCTTTTTCACCTAATCTTGATATGAAATGACTGAGGGCGGCCATGCATCTGGTAAGCTTCTGAACATCCTTCATCTTTTTGGGCGGCTTCATGTCTAAGACAGCTTTGACTTTCTCTAGGTTAGGGCGTATGCCATCATGACTGACGATGTTGCCAAGTAGTATGCTAGAAGAAACACCAAAGATGCACTTCTTTGGGTTTAACTTCCACTAGAATGTGTTAAGGGCTGTAAAGGTGCGTTCTAGGTTGTCAACAAGGGTATGTGCTTCCTTGGTTTTGACAACTATATCATCAACATAAGCCTCGACGAGGTCGTCTTTTATCTCATCTTTGAGGCAAGCTTGTATAGCGCGTTGGTAGGTAGCCCCGGTGTTCTTGAGCCCGAACGACATGGTCGTGTACCAGTAGGCGTCGAAGGGCGTGATAAAAGATGTCTTGATCTGGTCATCCTTTTTGAGAGCGATCTGGTGATAACCAGAGTAGCAATCGAGAAAGGAAAGCAGCTCGCAACCAGCGGTTGAATCTACGACCTTGTCTATGCGAGGTAAGCCGAAGGGGTCCTTAGGGCAGTGTTTGTTAAGATTAGTGTAATCAACGTACATTCTCCATTCATTATTCTTTTTGCGAACAAGAACCGGGTTGGCTAACCACTTTGGATGATACACTTCTTTGATAAATCTAGCTGCCAAAAGCCATATAACTTCTACCCAAATCACCTCCTTTTTGTCACGAGCGAACCATCATAGCTTCTGCTTGATAGGTTTGGCCTTGCCGTTGACATTCAAGGAGTGCTCGATCAAGTTCCGAGGTACACTAGGCATGTCAGCATGTTTCCATGCGAACACATCCACGTTGCTCCTCAAGAACCTAACGAGCGCGTCTTCCTATTTGGGATCCAGGTTGACCCCGATAAGGGCCGTTTTGCTGGGATCACCGTCGACCAGCTGGATCACCTTGTGCTCCTTGGACTTGGTGTTCTTGCATGGAGCCTCGAGCTCTAGGATCTCCAGGTGGTCAGTCGAGGTCTTCTTGGCGTCGAGCATGGTCTCGGCCATGCGAATAGAGGTCGTGAGCCTCTACGATTTTGAAACTATCGTCTTCGCAGGTATAAGTTGCGTACACGTTGCCTCGGAGGGTTAGAACTCCTTTCTCAGTAGGCATCTTGAGCACCAGATACCTGTAATGAGGTATGGCCATGAACTTGGTGAGCGACGGTCGACCAAGAATAGCATGGTAGGTGCCATCAAAGTCAGCGACCACGAAGTTGACGTAGTCGGTGCGGAAGTGGTTCGGGGTCCTAAACTGCACAGGTAGCGTGATCTGCCCGAGAGGTGTAGAGCTCTATCCGGGGAGAACACCCTAGAACTGTGCCTCGTACGGCTTGAGGTCCGCCTGAGCTATCTTTAGGGTGGGCAGACTGTTCTTGAACAGTATATTGATGGAGCTGCCGCCGTCGATCAGTACTCTATCGAACTAAACCTTATTGATACAAGGATCGAGGACTAGGGGAAAACGCCTTGGCTCAGGTATTGCGGCCCATTGGTCCTTTCTACTGAAGGAGATTTCATGGTAAGACCACGGAGGGAGCCGCGGATCGGTGAGGAGGTTGTCGGTGTTGGCCACGTTCAAGCAAGCGTGGGTGAGCAGCTTGCGTTCTTGTTTGGTCTCGATGGACACTTTGCCTCCGATGATGGTGTGTATGCGATCGGTTGGCTTGACGTACTTATGACGAGGGTCTACATCGTCATCGTCGTTATCCTCGTTGTGCTATTCCCCTACGTCATTAGGCTTGTCGGAGGTATCCAGAGCCTGTTGACGTGTGTAGATAGACTTGAGGACGCGGCAATTCTCCATGGTATGGTTTGACTTAGGATGGAGCTGGCAGGGCCCTTTCAATGCTTTGGCGTAGTCATCTTCGTAGTTACGACGTCCGCCACCCTTTTTAATGGTGTTGACCTCGCCGTCGTCTTCCCGAGCACGCTTGCTCCTGTAATCATCACGGCGATTACGCCGCTGATTACGTTGGTCATGGTGGTCGCGGGAGTCATTGCGCTAGTTGCGGCGGTCAAAATTGTCGTTCCGACCATGGTTGCCGCGGTAGTTGTCGTGGTGTGGGGGGTGGTCAGAGTATGGAACCCTTGCTGCTTCTTCAATAATTATCTTTTTAGCGTTGTCGGCGTCCGCATATTTCTTAGCGGTGGCCAGGAGCATTGTGACCGATTCAGGTCTCTTGTGGAGGAGCTTGTCCCTTAGGGCGTCATGGAAGCGGAGGCCAGTGATGAAAGCCTCGATTGCCTTGTTGTTGGAGATTGATGGGACCTTGATGCGCATCTTCGAGAAACGCCGGACGTACTCGCGCAGTGGCTCATCTTTTCGATCTCGAATCCATTGCAGATCGTATTTGTTGCCTGGTTGTTCACAAGTAGCAATGAAGTTGTCGATGAAGGCTTGCTTGAGCTCCTGCCAAGAGTCAAAGTAGTTCGCCGGCAAGCTGACCAGCCATTGGTGACCTACATGGCCAACAGCGACTGGAAAATAGTTAGACATGACGTGCTCGTCAACCATGGCTGATCTCCATGTAGTTTCATAGAGCATGACCCACAATTCGGGGTTTTCCTTGCCGTCGTACTTCTAAAGTTTCTCGAGCTTGAAATTATTAGGCCATATGACTTGGCGAAGGTGTGGAGTAAACTGCTTTAAACTCGGTGGGCCGTGGGTAGTGTCATATTCCATACGGCGATAACTTTCGTGGGATGCTCGATCGTCATCTCTCTGGTTGATGTGAGCGCGCAGATTGCGTCCGCCGAGGTAATGGCGGAGATCGTTATTGCCATCACAGCGATCTCGATTGCCATCTGGATTAGCCCTGCGACCGTGGTTATCGTGGCGATTGTCGCGGTTGTCTCAGCGGTTATCATCTCGGACGTCGCGGCGGTTGTCGTCCCGACAGCGGTTGTCATCCTGACCACCATCATGGCCACTATTTCCGCCTTGACGGTTGTCTGATGGGTCGTTGTTGCGCGAGCCACGTTGGTTGAGTGGCTGTGAGCAACTTGGATGCTGGCGGCTGTGGCTTGACTCGACTAAGACGGATGGAGCCCGGGCTTGGTTTACAATCTCTGTGGTCTGGGCCATAGCAGCCGTCAGATAGGCTTGTATTTCATCGTGAACTGCTTGGGTTTCCGGGGTGTTGGGTAGCCATTGCATTGTCGCCATGGCGATGGCTACGTTGGCGCTTAGAGTCCTAAAGACCTGTTTGTCCCCCACCCTGTCGAAAGCATCGTTGAGGTCACGTGGCTGGACCCTTATGCGTCGTGCCTCCTGGTCTGCTTTGGCTTCAATTTGTCAGCGATTAAACCGGTCAATATTGCGTGCTTCACGTGTAGTCCTTTCTTGTTCTGTTTCGCCAACTGCTGGCGGTTCGTCATTGCTGACAACATGGATCAAATCCCCTCATCTCAGCAGAAAAGACGGGAATTGTGAGAACCCTGGGGCATGGTCTGGGATATCCAGATCGTACTTGACGCCTTCATCTTCGTGATGCTGAAGCTCGATGTGGACAGATGCGTTAGATGCGATGCCAGACGAGGAGCTGGAGTCGCCCTCTTGGACTGTGTGGACGGATCCTTCTTGATAATCTCCAATCTGGATCATGTTGACGAAGTTGCGTGGCTTCAGTCGAGGTCAGTGCATAAAACACAGATCCAAGCGACGTTGTAGGTTATACACGTAGTTGGAGGCAGCGTTTCGTAGGCCGTAGGGCTAGACCTAGTGGTTCTCCATCGAGGCTTCATACTCGGAGAGCTGGAGACCCATCGCAAAGGCTGGCCGGCGACGAGCGGAGCGCCCTTCAGGAGTAGATATGACCACGAGATCTGTACCAAGTCGTGCAGGATGACTGGTCCGAGCTGGTTGGGTAGATCTGTTGTGTGGAGCAGTTACCTGCTCATTAGGTTGACTTTGAATCATACTTACCAGAGCTAGGGTTTCAGCGAGTTTGGTGCCGACCCGATCGATGGAGTCGAGCAGGTCGGTGTTGTTGATCTGCTTCCCTTTATAGTGGGGAAGCGGATGACGAGTTGTCGGCGTGGCTGAAGATGATGCAGGCGTGGTCGGAGCCAGATGTACCGTGGTCAAAGCCAGATCCATCATGGTCAGAGCTGTATTTGTCGTGGTCGGAGCCGTAGCCGATGTAGGCGAAGCAGTGGTCGGCGCAGACTAAATCCACGCCTCCTCCGGGGTCATGGCGATGAAGTCGTTGGAGCCGGTGGTCCAGGTGATCTGGCCAACGGTGAACGTGAGGCCGTTCGGCATAGCCATGGAGCCGGAGATGATGACCATCTTGTTTGCTTGGAGAGCAGTACGCACACCCCCTACCTGGCGCGCCACTGTCAACGAAATATGGTCGGCAGTCTACCTAGGGGTATGCCCAAGGTAGTAGATTGTCGACAGACAGATGCGCAAGCCACAAACAAGACGGCGACGCAAGATAGACATGAGGTTTTATCCAGGTTCGGCCACCAAGAAGGCGTAATACCTACGTCCTACATCTAATTTGTATTGTTGTATGTCAATGAGATATGTTTTTAGAGGGGTCCCCTACCCGCCTTATATAGTCTGGGGGGCAGGGTTGCAGATCTGGAAACTAATCTAGTCAGTTACAATTGCCATATGTGGCCGGATAAGGATTCCTATTCTAACCGACCAGGATCTTGCTTGATCACCAAATCCGCCTTAACTCCTTGCGCGGGACTCCGAATAGGTTGACCAGGCTGTGCATCGTCTTTTGGTGGACCGGACCCACTGATCCGGGCCGGCCCAAGCCTAGCCGCAAGGGTATAGGGGTTAATACCCCCACACAACCAGACGGCTCCAGTTGATCAAATGAACTGACTGGACTCACCCTTTAGTGTCCAGTCACTACCAGACCAGCATCCGGTCAGTCATTTGACCCTCCATTCACTTTCAACTCAAAATCATATGTGAATGAAGTTTACTCCAATTGATCTTAGGGCTACTCTGGAGCTACCTAGTGCTAGATTTGATAAGTGTGCACCACACCTAACTTACTAGACTCACCTATGTCAAGCTAGTAGTCCATACCCCCCCCTTAATAGTATGACCAAAAGAAAAATAAAGTCCTAAACTACTCTAAGTGTCTCTTCAAGACCAAACGACACTTAGAACTAGTTTATCCTTAACCTTGTCATCCATCCTTTGAAAACCAAAACGATTTTCATCGTAGGGGCATGACAACCATGATTGCCCAATCAATTGTCATTACCATAACATAACTTAATTGTCTCTGCAAAACACACGTTAGTCATAGTAATCTCATATTGTCATTAATCACCGAAACCCAACTAGGGACCTAGATGCTCTCAGACACGTTTGCAACTTGCCAGATGCCAACGATGAACCTTGTATGTTTTAAGAGCTCATTGTAGATCTCTGTGGCCTGACATGGTTGGTTGTGAGATGGTGTGGCCGGATGGTGTGTTTTGCCTGTAATGGTTACCACCTGTATCCGAACCTGCACTTGTAGTATGGGCTATGAGATTTGCAATTTTTGGTCTTTCTAGATTTAATTTGTCTTTTAGTTTTCAAACGTGTATTTTACCATCCTGTCTGGCCCAGTTATTTGTTAGACAACAATAAAAAACAGCACAATACATATTTGGACGGCACAATTGGGCTTCATGAGCCTGCAGATTCGACCTTTCCACCTAAGCAACCGTCCCACAAAAGCAACAAAACAGTAAAAAACAAGAAGGCGTAAGATTAAAATCCAATGGATAAAAATTTGTGTGCTGCAACGTGTCCAAATACTCGAATCTTTGCTATGCCCTGCATCGGTTGTTTTCCTAGACTGTAATCACACGATTGTTGGAAGCCTACGAATCAACCGTATGATGGGTAAACACTCCCACCTAGATTTGTCAACGTTGGTCTTTAAGATCACACTTTGACCATCAATTTATCTTGTAATAGATAATAATTGACGACAATAAAAATATTGTTAGAAAGTAACTATTTTTAAATACAAATATAATATTACTAGTTTTTAACTTATGTATGATTAGTTTAATTGTTGATTAAAGATAGCAAAGTTTGAATTTTAAAACAAGCAGATGCTATTTCAAGAATTAGGAATTATTACTACCGTACCATGAAAAGTCCAGGCCATACCCTGAAAAGTCAAGCTTTTATTGCTGACCTGATGATATATATATTAGGGCCTTGTTTAGATCACCTCCAAATTTTAAGTTTTTTTACTCTCTCTCTATCACATTAATTTTTGGACGTATGTATGGAGCATTAAATATAGATAAAAAAAATAACTAATTACACAGTTTGGTTATAAATCACGAGACGAATCTTTTGAGCCTAGTTAGTCTATGATCGGACAAAGTTTGTCAAATACAAACGAAACATACTACAGTGTCCAGATTGCAAAAATTTATAATCTAAACAAGGCCTAGATTTGCTGGCACTAGCAGACAAGAAACATGCAAATCGATCCACTAGTCCCGTGCAGCTTCTTTCCCGGCACGAAGTGACACAAGCTCGGCGACCGGTCCAAGGGACAAGCGCTAGGGTTTCCTTTCGATCGTCTGGATGAAAAACTCGAAGCTCGTTAACTCGTACATGTACATGCACTGCACGCGCACGTCTAGATAAAAAACTCGAAGCTCGTTAGCTCGCTTGGCTCGTGGCTGGCTCGACTTGGTTCGGCTCGGCTCGGCTCGTTATGATAACGAGCCGAGTCGAGTCAATATTTTAGTTCATTAGCTATAACAAGTTAGCTCGTGAGCCGCTCGCGAGCTAAACGAGCCAAGCTTCTAGAAAAAAAAAGTATCAAAACTTATATTAGTTTTTGTATTACTTCATATCTTGCAACTTATAATTGACAGGTAACTGATCTAGACCCTATAAATTAACTCGTAACTTCTCCCCGTGCGCACGGTGCAGGTAGCGCAGTTCGTGGAGGTGAAGGAGACGGTGGTGCCGCATCCACGGAGCATGGAGAGAAGAGCAAGCAGCAGCTCGGCGGCATTCATGAACGCAGTGAGCAAACATCAGGTGCCGAGCGGAGCCAACCCGGACTCCAACTAGCTGTAGCCATGGATTGATTGATTCGGCTAATCGGCTGCCGGAGAGCTGCGAGTATCTATCCCTGTGTATGCTTTGCGCAAATGTATGCTTTATTATATTAGTCTGTTGTTCATAACAAGTGTATCCCTTGTATAGTTTCATTCCAGGATCTTCTAATGTCTTAAGATGTGCTTAACAGTATATCTCTGTTATAAAAAGAACGTAATTCTAAGTCTGGTCAAAATCAAACTATCTACTAACTTTATAAAAAATAGTATCAATGCATATATGACTTCAATTAGATATACTGTAACAATATGTTTCGACGGATCTAAAGATATATGTTTAGCATGATAAATATTAATACTTTTTTACATAAACTAGCAAATATGTTTGTACGTTGCAACGGGATGTAATGGTTAAATTTAAAACTATTCTGTTCTATCTACATCTCCTATTTTATATGACATATTTACGGTTTTGATATAAGTTTTAACGTAACCTGAATAATTAGGAATTCTAATTTAAATAGAAGAGAATAAAAATGAGATAAATCTTTCCTTAATATTAAACCACACGAAGAATCCTAATTCACATGACTCAAACTCTTTTACGTGATTTTCTCCCTGCCGTGTCCGTATGCGCTTCTTGATTTGTTTTTTCCCCGTTCCACTTGATTTTTATCCCTCCCCGCGTTCCTCGTTTTTTCTCTCTTTTTCCTTTCTAATTTTTCTTTCGTGTACTCCTATTGTTGTGGAAGACCCAATATGTTTTGGAATCGAACTTCGTATCGCGCTAGACAAGAGCTATTCTAAGTCGTATGAGCACAGTTTATATAAGTCCAGACAAAAGAAACTCTGTATTGTCCAGGAGTTAGAGGGAGACGGACCAAAAAAAACTAGACGGATAAAAAAATGGCTAAAATTTTCTCTCTTTATTATTAGGTATAGATATAGATTTAGTCAAATTTGATAAACTTTAACACAGCACAATTCTAGAAAATGGTGGTAAAAGTAATAACTAATTTTGCTAGCTTACAAGGAAAAAAAACTAATTTTTGTGATGTTGGCCTTGCTCCTTTTGTTGAAATTTGGCTTATGCTGAATTGTTGTGAGAGAAAAACATTATTCATTTACTGAAAAGTACTGTTGAAGTAGTGTTGCAGAACAAAACGTTTATTTTTTTTCTAAATGGTGGTTAAAGTGATAATCACACTGTTACTAATGAAAGAGAGAGAAAACAAAAAAAATTCTGTTAATTACCCTAACTTTTTATGACAAGGGGCTCAAAAACCCTAACATATAATAGGTTGTGTCACCCTAACTCCTAAAATAAGTGCTCATCTCGCTTCCGGAGAAGTCTAACTTTTTTTTTTAGTTTGACTGATGAAAATAATATCAATGCTTGTACCTCCAAATAAATGTATTATTTTTTTAAAACAAACCAGACAGGAGGAGAGCTGCCGATTATATTAAAAAGAAGATGATCCTAGTCTGGGCAATAACAAACAACACAAAAAAAACCCAAGAAAAAACACGCTCGGGCCGATTGGATTGGAACATCAACACGCACCGAACTCAAACTCAAAAAAAAAACAACTTTGGAGAGTCAGATTGGGACATCGACACGAACCAATTAAAGCTAAAACTCAAAGAAAACTGCAAACTGCACCGCCAACAAACCACTGTCAACCGGTCGCCACACTGTACCACCGTCCCCCGGATGACGAAGACACCAAGACAAAACGCCGTCGTCGCCGCTCATGCCATCGTTACCGACGATGTCCCACACCGAGGTAGCCTGCTACGAAGCAGAGCTAGTCACCGTAGGCCGCTGCGTGCCGTGTAGCCCCTCCAGCAATTGAATCCGCCTACGAAGTATCTTCTATTGTCAATCTAACGATACTAGTTACACATTATAAATATGATGATTTCTTATATATACTTAGTTAAACTTAAAAATATTTAACTCCTTAAAAAATAAGACGTGCATGAGACAGAGGGAGTAAACCTTATGCACGGAGCACGGTCCACAAGTGTTCAAATATCAAAATTTATGAGAATCAAATTGCCTTACGGTGCAGAGAAATTTCAACAGCTGTACTCATATACCCTTTAACAGTTGCGATCCCAAGACGATTCGACGCCACTGACAAGACGTGCCCCGTTTGGAAAAGCCCCAATCTCAAAGGCGAGGAGACGAGAGACCCCATCGAGCTCCATCCAAACACCAAAGGTGTAGCTCCTCCTTAATGAGCAACGTAACCTTATTTAAGCTAGGCAAAATCCCATAAACATACAGCGATTGTGGTGATTCCAAATTCCCGTAACACCTTTGTAATCTCGTTTGCAAGATCAGATATACTATGCAGTAATTGTGAATCACAATTTGGTAAGTTATTAGCTAACAAAATAAGGTAAGGTTTTATAAATAATAATTTTGGGATTAAATCCACACCGTTGAAGAGGTGTAGCTGGCTGCACGACGCAGATCTTAGCTTATACGGTACTCTACCTAAAACGCAGATCACAGGCGCGTGGCGAACTGCCCCATCTAGCATTGCAGTCCAAGTATGGCGGCGGTGAGGAGGTCTGGGGAGGAGGAATCTCCCGGTATGGGAGGCGCGGTGGTTTGCGGGAGCGGGGCGGTGGTGGTGGGTGCGGCGGTGGTCGTTGGGTGGATGGATGGAATGGCGGCGGAGGAAAGGGCGGTGGTGGGAACACCCGTCATTGGACCTGACATGGCCGATACCAGATTGTTAGTACCGCTGCTACTTCCTCTGAGGTTGTAGTCGTGTGACGTGGGAGGGCGAGGCTTGGTCTCTCCTCGGCGGCGAGCGTGCGACGCCATGCTGACGGCCGGCGTCGAACACAAGAACAGAGGAGAGGGTTGAGGCTAACAGAGCGGGAGAGATTGATATCAATTTCCAGCTAACTTCTTATTAAACAAATGTTTAGGCTATATAGCCAAGTGTTCCACAATTCACTAACTAACTAACAAACTTTAGCTGACTAACAAACGCAAATCTGAGATCCTAGATTTAAGGAACTGAAGCCGGCCGTGGTCACCATGCAGCCGCATGCATGTCGCGCGCGTCGCACGCTGCTCGACTACATCCTTAGCCACGGCTCCGCTTGCGGCGCTGGTAGACGCGGCCCACCATAACAGTGACACTCTAGGGATCATAGTTGTTAAAATTTGAATTCAGGATCACGATTTTAACATGTTAGGGACTCCGAACATTTCCACATGGACAGGACAGGAAGCAAACTGAACTTACATCATTTTTGGGAGGGTGTTTTCCATACTTTGTGGTTATCAGCCCTCACGTACACCTAAAATCACAAAGTCAGACTCATAAATGCTGCCAAACTGAACTGATCATACCACATGATAGCTATTATATTCTACAGAAAGCATGTCTATCTTACGCAAAGTTAAAGAAAAAGTGAACAATCGGGGAAATACATGCTGCTTTGTGCAGGAAGCTCCAACAGACTAATCCTCCTCTGCTTGTTATCCTACCTGACTGGCTGCACACCAGAATGTCACAAATTTTCTCATCAAACTTAATACTACTGACAGTTGACAGAAAAATTTCATAGTCCAAAGAAATCAAGAGCACATCAGCATTCCACAAGGCAAGTTTCTTGACGCGGGCTAGGAGTAATGATAAGAAACAACGTGTAGCACATACGAAGTGCATCCTAAGAGCCTAACAAGTTAGACAATAGTTAATCAATCAAATCAATAAAATAAAACCATGAGGCAGTATCGCAATCTACAGTGTGGGAGTTTTTTTTTTCACTTCAATAAATTTTGGTGAGTTGCAAACATATGAACAAAGAATATGTAGAGATGTTGTAAAAGTTTATACACCTCCATGTATTGTATTTGTAAGGTCCCCGAAAGGTACCCGATCACCGGTTGGCCTTGGCGTGTCCATCAACACCAGATTACTGTATTTGGGAATCAATTTCTTTTTCCTTCTAATGCATAGGAAATCCAGTCAATAGAAACTCTGCTCCTTGAAATGTGGTTTCTTTATTGTAAGTGTACTCTATGGTCTCAAGCATCTCTCCTGTTATCCTATCTGATCCTGCAACAATTCACAATTGACTTTCGCTAATGTCATCCCTAAGATTAAGACACATATCTGCTTTGTGCTACAACAAAACAAAGGAAACTGGAGATACGCAACCAATTTTCTGAACCAATATGTTATTTACAAAAAAAAGTTTACTAACCTGATTTGCACCAGCTAATTTTTCAAACCAAACTGTTATTTCCCAACCCAAGCCCTGATGAACAAACTGTTATTTCCCAACCCAAGCCCTGATGCTAACATGCAAGTATTTCACGTTGTTGAGAAAAAAAAAACATTGCTTGATCTGTAATTTCATCAAATCTTCCAGATATCAGTTGGGAAACAATGAATCACATGATCCTTTCAAGAACTCCTCCCAGGAAATATGCACATGGAACATATCATCTCTGCTGCCAGTTTATCTTTCTCAAAAGCAAATTAACGAACAGCTAGCTAGCAGAGTGTTGCTGTGTCTCACCAGTGCATCTGACGAAGCAAAAATAAAGTAGGAGCAGCAAACTGTTAGTGCCATTCATTCATCAGTCCAGTTAAGGCACATTAATACGTAGATTGAAATTAAGGAAAATAATTACCATGATCAAGAAAAGAAACCAACAGCGTTGAGGTTGAGCACCTAGATCTACCGGATCAGCAGGCAGATGCTCCGACGGCAATGACGACAGCGGACTGACCTGCAACACGCCGCTGGGGCTGTCCTTCCCAGAAGCCTGCAGGCCGCACGGAATCGACTGCGGTGAGACGGCCGGGGAAACGATTAGAGCTCCGTGAAATTAGGTGCTGGAAAGTTCCAAACAGGACACCGCAACAAAAAAGAAAACCAACCTTCATCTCCTTCCTGTTGCTGACGAGGAGCCCAACCGTGCGGCTTCAGAGGACATCCATCCCTTGCTGGCTGAGCGTCGGGGGCGAGGGCTTTCGCGACTTCACGTGCTAGCGCTGGGGAAAGTGGCCCCACATGTCGGCGTCGTGTAAATCTCCGGGGGAGCGATGGAACGGGGGAGCTCGCTCGCTCGGGGGGTCGACGGCCCGAGCACGAACGGCGAGGTCGATGGCGCAGGGCGGATCGGGGAGGAGCGAGGATGACTGTGCGGGCACAAACGGCGAGGTCGACGGCGCGGGTCCTGATGGGCGAGGACGACGGCGCGAACGGCGAGCGGGAGGGAGGGAGGCGTGGGCGAGGAGGTAGCTGCGTGGGCGTGCGCGTGAGGGAGTTGTGATTGGAGCGGGATCGCGGAGGGAATGGATCGCGAGATTGGTGCCACCTGCCGGCGCATCGCTTTTTGACTCGCGGGATCGCAAGCGACGGGCGTGGCGGCCGCCGCAGGCGTGAGGAGCGAGGTGGGCGCGGCCGCCGCGGGCGTGAGGAGCGGGGCGGGGATGAGGGCGGGAGCGAGACCGGTGGATGAAATTGCGAGCGGAGATACATATTTATCATTATTATAGATAAATAAGTTATTGATATAATGCTTTTTATATCTTTACATCATAATAATAATAAATATATAAATAATCTCAGATTAGGGACTTGCGCCGGGCGGAGTCATTGGTCGCACTTGACCTATCGTCCTACCGCGTAGGCGTTGACCGTAGAATTTTTTTTAGAGATAGATAGAAAAAGAGATATATGGAGGATTATCTCTGGTTTACATAAAACGACACAAGTGGGGACGAAGTAGCAGGAGACTTCCCTTCGTCTGTTTCGCCAAAACCTCCTGGTGCTTCCCAGAGACCCAGCCATGGCGATCTCCCAGATCTCACGCGGAGCCCTGGCCATCCTCCTCCTCCTGGCCGCCGCCTTCGCTGCCGCCCCGGCTGCGGTCGCGGACGGCGACGACGTGGTGGCCCTTACCGAATCCACGTTCGAAAAGGAGGTCGGACAGGACCGCGGCGCCCTCGTCGAGTTCTACGCCCCCTGGTTCGACTCGCTCCCTTTGTTCTCCACCACGCTGGATTGCAGTTCGATCGACCGTAGAGGAATACGGGACCGGATCTGTTGACTGTAGTTGGGGTTACTGGTTGAGCAGTAGGTTCCGGAATTTGGATATTTGCGGACATGGATGAGGCGGTAGTTCTCGAGTTGTTCCAATTGTGGTCAGAAATCGTTGTTTTCCTGTAATTTTTTTCAATCGGTTGTGGGATCCGCTAGAAGCAAGACTGTTATGGATGGATATTTTAACTCACGTAGTAAATTGATAATTTTATAGGCTTGGCAGACTGGCGGCAATATGCACTTGAATTGTCTTAATATTTGGCCGTGTTGTAGATCACAGATCTTCATCTTCTAGTGGGTGGGCTTGGCTATACAAAATAAGTGGGATCTCTCGTTTGACCATGCATTTTTAATCTGTGCAGTTTTTATCTTCTGCAATAGTATAGTACCCTGGAATTCAGTAACATAGATAGAATTGTACTTGGAATTTATTATTTCTGTGTATCAGCAGGTCAACCTTTCATAAAATCTGATTTTAGTCATCTTCTTGATTTGTTTGTTTAGGTGTGGTCACTGCAAGAAGCTTGCTCCTGAGTATGAAAGACTCGGTGCAAGTTTTAAGAAAGCTAAATCTGTCTTGATTGCTAAGGTATATCTATCGTACGCTTGAGGAATTAAATTGGTTCTCTCCCTTATGAATCTCTCAGCATTCCTCAGATATTCTCTGTCCTTTTATGCCACTATGGTTGATAAGAAAATTACTGGCACTTGGCTCATGACATTTCCGTGTGCACTTTTTTTTTGTTTGATAAAATTATAGGTTTCACTTATCTTAAACTCTGGTTTCTCATTTTAGGTCGATTGTGATGAGCACAAGAGTTTGTGCAGCAAGTATGGAGTTTCTGGGTATCCAACAATCCAATGGTTCCCAAAAGGATCCTTGGAGCCCAAAAAGTGAGGGTGCATGACTTTAAATTTTTCCATGTCCTTTGTTTACCAAGTTCTGTGAATTATGACAGAAATTCCTTTGGCAATTTAGGTATGAAGGACAACGCACTGCAGAAGCCCTTGCTGAATTTGTTAATACTGAAGGAGGTGGGAATTTAACCTGTTCTCTAGAATACTGTGAAATTATTGTTTTACCAAGCAGCTTCACTTTTGATATTCAATATGCTCATTGTATAGAAGAACGTCACAGATTACATTTCAAGTTTTCACAAATAATTAACAAAGTAATCATATTTCTCAATTAATCAATGTCTAAAATCGTTGGATTCTGGATTTTTCAGGCACAAATGTAAAGCTGGCAACCATTCCTTCAAGTGTTGTGGTGCTCACCCCAGAGACCTTTGACTCAATTGTCCTTGATGAAGCCAAAGATGTCCTTGTTGAGTTCTATGCCCCATGGTAGGTTACTGGGTTTTGTTAAGTACTTCACCATTATGTTTTGTGCCATCAATCTGTTATCTTTGCTCAGCGAATCTAATGGATTATGTACTTGTCTTATGTACAGGTGTGGTCACTGCAAGAGTCTTGCACCGGTTAGTACATGGTTCTTGTTTGAGTTCGTGACACATTCTATCGTGGTTTTACTCTTGTAATCACCCTTAGTGACCTTCATCGTTTCTGATATGTCTAATCATAATCTTTATTTTTCAGACATATGAGAAGGTGGCTTCTGTTTTCAAGTTAGATGAAGGAGTTGTTATTGCTAACCTTGATGCTGATAAACACAGGGATTTGGCTGAGAAGTATGTTCTGTGTTTACATTCACATACGCTTTATCTGCATTTGTTTCCCTTTTTGTATTACCTAGCACTGGGGCATGATCTTGTTTCCCTGTGAATACTAGTCACTGGTATTTTATATGCAACAAATAACACCTTATTACTTCTGACTTGTTCTATACGCAATATACTGTACTTGTGACGCCACTTTAGGTATGGAGTTACTGGATTTCCTACATTGAAGTTTTTCCCAAAGGGAAACAAAGCTGGTGAAGATTATGATGGCGGTAGGGACTTGGGTGACTTCGTCAAGTTCATTAACGAGAAAAGTGGTACCAGCCGTGACACAAAGGGTCAACTAACCTCAGAGGTTGGTTACATATGCACAATACTGCATTTGTGAATTCAGGCAAAATGCTAACTCTGGCTCTATTATTTTGTTAGGCTGGCCGCATAGCAAGTCTGGATGTCCTGGCTAAGGAGTTCCTTGGCGCTTCCAGTGACAAGCGAAAGGAAGTCCTCTCCAGTATGGAGGAGGCAGCTAAGCTCAGTGGTCCTGCTGCAAGGTAAACTCTTGCCTCAGTTATTGGCCTATTTGCTTGAGCTATTTAATGATCTCATTTAACGTTGTAAGAATGTTATTAGTTAATGAGTTGAATTTTCCTTGTGGCATAATAAATCAGGCATGGGAAGGTCTATGTAACCATCGCAAAGAAGATACTAGAGAAAGGCAACGAGTACACTAAGAAGGAAACCGAGAGGCTTGAACGCATGTTGGAGAAGGTGGGAAACGACTACCTCTCAAGATGTCTCATCAAAGTTCTCTTTTGGGACAACTCACTGTACAGATTTGGTTACTCGTAGTCATATCTCTTTTTCCTTATTGCAGTCCATCAGCCCCTTGAAGGCCGACGAGTTTATCATCAAGAAGAATGTTCTTTCGACTTTCTCATCCTAAGGCATCTGCTAGCTCCATTTTCACGTTTCAGATATAGGCGACAAAAACTGCAAGATTAGAAGTGTGATAATGAGAGTTAAGTGGTGGCAGAACTAATTTTGGGGGTTTCCCTCGAGGATACGTGATACTTGTGCTTCTTGCGAATTGCAGTTCTTTTCCTCCCTTGTGCTTATGGATTTATTCCGCAGCACCATAGTTTATTTTTGGTTCGACATAGAGAACATTGTGACTACAGAACTGAGTTTTACTGTCTAATAACACTGCTCATTGATGGAGCTTATGCCAACCTGTTCTGATACGTACTTTGGGAACATGTTCCCGCGCCTGCCCACCCACAGACAATTTTTCAACCATTTTCAGCTATCTGCTTGGACGCTTGGTTGTGTGGGACGGTTTCACTATACTGAGGAGATTGGACTGTCTCGAAGAGGAAGAGTGTTTGATTTGTGGAATTAAACGAGGAAGAGTGTTTGGTTTAAAGAATTAAACCATTCTAGATGAGAGGTGTTGTATCATGAGTCTTTCTTAATTCGGTGGAATGACTCCATTACTTAGCTAGTATTGATTACTCTCTTTGTTCTAAGTCATAAGATGTTTTAGGTTTTTTAGAACGTCTTATAATTTGTAATTTTGGGAGTATTAGCTTGTGAAAAATGTGGTGATGATTTATCAACCCATTTCACAAAACCAAACAATGAAGTGGGGAGTGAGAAGATGGACTAGCCCATTTCTCAAACAAACATCCTAAAAATAATTCTCTATATGTTTCCTCCTCGTTCCTCACAATACATAGATATTATTATCTATCTCCTCCGATATTGTGTAGGTTTAGGCCAGTCTTAGTGGAGAATTTATAAGAGTTTAATAGGTATTAAATAAGGTTACAACTTAGTAAGGGCGTGTTTGGGACTGCTTCACGAACTCTGCTCTATAAACTCTACCATAAAGTAGTTCTACAAAAAACCTAAAGGCATTTCTTTATGTGCTCTCACAACTCTACCTTTTCTCCTCGGGCAGAGTGCGTAAAGCTGAACATGTTTGACTAAAAAACGTGGAGCAGAGTAAAAAATATGGAGTGGATGAGTCCCAAACACCCCCTAAATATCAGTTTACTTACTAGCTGTAGCTTTTGGTGGGTAAGGGCAGCTCCAATATTGTCTTAAGATCTATCTCATAGAATATTTTATTTAATAAGGAGAGAGAATAATAAGTTAGCTCTTCATGAAGAGTTAAGCTCACATTTTCCTATGATTCATATGTTTATGTTTACATATTTTTTTTCTATATAGTACATGTTAGTTACTTTTTTTTAAGTCCATAGGTACTAGCAACTTGACTCTATTACTGAGGGTGCGCTGAGAACGAAGAAGGTGAAACATGTAGGTATCTGGGGTCTACCTAACGTTCTTCTAATGGATCCAAGACATTATACTTTTGTCACAAACATGGATGGCTCTATCCCCTTAACCAAATAAGAATATAGATCACCTCATCTTAGAAAATTATAATGGCACCCATCCCGTCTTATCCCCAAACTAAATGGCATGGACCAACACCCACTAAGGTTGTAATGATGCTGCTCAATAGCGACTATTTTTAATAGACTAGCAAATATATCCGTGCGTTGCAACGGAAGAACATAAGCTATCGAATATATAGGAGTGCTGAGAAAATAAGCTATTGAATATTCATGGAAAATGAGAATAAAGAATGCTATATAGCTATTTATATTTTATCCTTCTATGACATTTTTAAACTAATTTATTTTACAATGATCATGACATCCTTAATATATAATATAAAAATTTAATATTGATAATTTTGAGATCTGTAAAGGTGGCTCATATTCATGTACCGGCTTGGCATGGCACAAGCACCAGGCCCGTACGTGATTTTTTTTCAATTAAATAAATGACAAAGTGGCCAGCACCGTATGCGCTTCTGTTTAGTTGTGGCCGTTTCCTTAGAGGAAGATTGCTGTGTCCGACGCGAACTCCGTAGATGTGGCTGTTGGACTCTACAGGGGGGCGAGAGATTAGTTAACGATGATAACTCTTCATACTTTTTATTAGGCGTAGTACTTATGTGTATGTATATGTATGTGTATGCGTATATGGGTAAACATAAATAGTAGATAGAAGTTTTTTTTTTCTATTTGGATTAGGGCTCCTATTTACGTTAGTCAGGATGGGAAGAATTATATTATGATTCCTAGTTATCTAAATTATCTTAAAAAGCCCTACATATGCTATATATAAAACAGAGTTGTAGAGAGATGGACAAAGATAGTTTCCATATTCATGGAGTTAGTTAGAGGAAGACGGATAAAAAAAATAGATGAACAAAAAAAAAATGAGCTAAAATTTTAACTCTTTATTATTAGATATAGATAGATATAGATAATAAGAGGTTCTACTAGCAAATAAGAACCAAAATGGCTCCCTGAAGATTCAAACAGTTTCAAGCTATCCATCATACCATACGAGAGCACGATTTTAGAAAAAAAAACTAGTGTCGTAATTTTACAAGCTAAAACATTCTATTGAGTTTATAAGATTAGTAGGTTTTTATTTGCAATATTTTTCATGTAGAAAATATTTAGATATTTTTGTAAATTTATTTTCATGAGTTTTGGATATATATTTTTAAAAATATTTTTAATTTGTCTTGAGCATTCAACTTAGTCCAATCTATCCTCCTTTAATGCGGCGCCATGTCAACTACTATTAAGATATATAAGATGCAAAAAACAAAAAAAACAGTTTTTAAAATTGAGGAATCAAAGAACCAATTTTATAGATGAGATCTTAGCAGCCACTCCCGGAACATGGAGAACGTAGTACGAGGTGATACGACATTCTCAGAAACTGCGGAACGAAAGGGGTATACAGCTCAAATTTGTTCCTTCGAGTACAGAAACGCTTTTCCAGTCTTTTA
>NC_089585.1:50555152-50585360 GCF_019320115.1 Miscanthus floridulus
CCGCCATCTGGAGCCCACCTATCAGGCGTCTCTACCACCAGGCAGCGCGCTCCCTCTTTATCTCTGTACTCCATTAATGGAGAAACCGACCTCCATTGAAGCCTCCTCGGTCAATACTGCAGTAAACCAACTCCATTACTGCACTCCATCACTCTCCCTATTCATTCTCCATTCTTCACTCGGAGGTTTTGAGGCCATTATAGCCTTAACCGACGGCCGCTATTGATGTCCGTGAACCAAGCTTGGAATCCCGTCCAAATTCGTCGCCTCTCTCCCTATATAAACCCTGCTCGAGCTCCTCCTCTCCCTTCCGCCACTGTAACGCTCCTCTCTGCTCGCTGCACGTCCCTCTTTTCTCCTTGCAAAGCTCGGCGACGCCATTGCCGAGCTCCGATCCGCCGTCGTCGAAGTCCGCGGTTTGGCCGTCTCTGACTCTACCCTTGCTTCTGTTGGATTCGCCTCGTCCAGGAGATTCATGCCTTTCCTTTCTTCTCCAGGGAATCACGACGAGCTGGGTAATTCCAGTGCTCGGTGGAGTTCCTCGGTTGCTGCCTCCTCGGTGCCACTCCCGGTCGCTGAGATCACCTTCATCAGACGTGCGGTGAGCTCCTCCTCCGCTTGCTTCTTTTCCTGACGTCCTCCGTGCCCTCTAGCTCGCAGCCGAGCTGCGCCGGCGAACTCCGGCCATGGCACCGCCGTGAGCTCTTTCCTGCACGGCGAGCCGGAGACGAAGCTAGCAGCCCGGCCGTGCGTGTCTTTCCTTTCTCTTATTAGCTTATTAACGTCATATCCTATGTCATGCTCTTTTATGGCCGTTTTTCTTTAGGAAAATAAATACAGAAATACACTCTAAATACACCATCGTGGACATGGTCCATTGTGGACTGCTCTCACAGCCCTCTCCGGTCCACGGTTCATGGACCGAGTTCACAGCATAGTGCACGCGAACTTACAATTTAGCCCGTTTACTTCTGTCAAATTAAACTATAGTTTCATGAGTCATGATATTTTTCGTTCAGCCCCTGTATTCTCTAGTTTTCATACCCGCAGTCCTTGGCCCTTTCCCTTTTCAGTTTTATTTTTATTTTAAAATCTGAAATCGAGTTTCATTTAATTACAGTTTTGCCATCCAACTTCAAAAGCCCATAACTTTCAAACCGTAGCTCCGTTTTTGATGGTTCTTTCGTTCACGAGTTCGTATTGACAAGTACTTCGCGTTAGTATAGCTTATATAATATTTTATATTGTTTGGTGTACTATTTCTTATTATATTTTGTGGGCCATGCTTGTTGTATTATCTGTAGAAGGTGCTGAGTTTGAGAATTTTCAAGAGCAAGAGCTTGATATATCCGAACCCGCCCAGTTTGAAGGTAAGTGTCCTTGACCATACTTGCTCCTACATTTTGTTTTATTTTGAGTGTCAGGGAAGTGTTAGGCTTTTCGTGCTCAGTATGTTCCTTCTGGGGAAATCAAAGTAAAGAGGAAGGAGTTCATCAGTCTTATGCAAGGCTCTAGGTCTGTGCATGACTATCTCACCTAGTTCACACAGCTATCTCGCTATGCCCCTAGAGATGTTGATACTGATGACAAGAAGCAGGACTGTTTCAGAGAAGGTCTTAATCCTGGGATTCGTTATGCACTCTCTTCAAATGACTTTCCAACCTTCCAGAGGCTAGTAGACAAGGCATTTACTGTTAAGAAAGAAAGGCAAGTTCTTGAAGTTGATCGTAAGAGGAAGATGTCTTTCCAAGGTCAGTCTTCTAGGAGCAATACTCGCCCTTGCTTCAACCAACTCGAGCAAGTTGTCTGACAGGGAGGTCAGTATCAGCAACAGCAACAGAGGAATTTCAATCATGGGTCTGGTCAGTACATGCAGCAAGTGCAACAGCAACAACAACAAAGAAATATTAACCAAGGGTCTGATCAGCACAGACAACAAGTGTAACCTCAACAACAACAACAGCAACGCCAGAACTACCAGGCACCTCGCCATGTGGTTCAACCTTAGCAGCAGAATCAAAATCGTCTAGTTCAAGGGACTAGTAACATTGGTCCTTGTTTTAAATGCAACCAAATGGGACATCTCACCAATAGGTGCCCAAACAAGAAGGAGCAGAACCAACCGCAGTAGCAAGCTCTACATTGAAGGCTCAGTCATGTTGCTGAGGAAGCTCAGAACACTTCAGGTGTGGTGCTTGGTATGTTTCTTGTCAATTCCAATCCTGCTATAGTTTTATTTGATTCTAAAAGCATCAAATTCTTTTATATCCAGCAAGTTTGTAGCACAATATAACATACCAAAAATTCTTATGAAGCAAAAAATGATAGTTGAATCTCCTAGAAGAGAGTTGTTATCTAGGCATGTATGCCCAAATATAAGTATTTCCATAAGGGGGTTAGAATTCCTTTCTCACCTTATCGTCCTAGAATCCAAGGGCATAGATATCATTCTAGGAATGGATTGGCTGACTAGACATGATGGGATAATCAGATGTGCCAGAAAGGTAGTTTAGTTGAAGCATCCAGATGGTACCAAGGTGGAGTATCAAGCAGAAGCAACAACAACTAAGAGAATCTAGCTCAACCAGGCAAATGCTGTTGAAGAGATCAGAGTCATCAGCCATTTTCCAGACATCTTTCTAGAGGAACTACCAGGTATGCCACCAGATTGAGAAATTGAGTTTGCTATTAAGTTAGTACCTGGCACTACACCTATTTATAAAAGGGCATATAGAGTGGATGCAAACCAGTTAGCCGAGCTAAAAGATCAAATCCAAGATCTCTTAGATAAAGGGTATATACGTCCTAGTACATCACCATGGGTAGCCCTATGATCTTTGTTCCAAAACAAGATGGAACCCAATGGATGTGCATAGATTATCATGCACTCAATGAGGTTACAATAAAAAACAAGTATCCTCTCCCCCGTATTGAAGATTTTTTTGATCGACTAAAGGGTGCATGTGTTTTCTTGAAGATCGATTTGAGATCAGGATATCATCAGCTAAAGATTCAGGCATCAGACATTCCTAAGATAGCTTTTGTGTCTCGCTATGGGTTGTATGAATACACAGTGATGTCATTCAGGTTAACCAATGCTCCTACATACTTTATGTATCTTATGAACAAAATCTTCATGGAATATCTGGATAAATTTGTGGTAGTATTTATTGATGATATTTTGGTCTTCTCCAAGAATGAAGAAGAACATGAGGAACATTTGAGGATGGTACTCCAAAAGCTTAGAGATCACTAGTTGTATGCTAAGCTTAGCAAGTGTGATTTTTGGTTGAAGAAAGTATCATTTTTGGGTCACGTTGTCTCCAAAGGAGTGTCCGTTGATCCTGGTAATGTGAATGATGTGTTGAATTGGGTAGCACCTCAGAACGTTGGTGAAATCCGAAGCTTCCTAGGTCTAGCCGGATATTACCGCCACTTTGTTGAAGGCTTTTCAAAGATAGCCAAGCCAATGACTAAGTTGCTAGAGAAAGGCTCTAAATTTGTATGGACATAAGAGTGTCAGGATAGCTTTGATGAACTCAAGAAGAGGTTAACTTCTGCTCCAATCCTAGTTATGCTAGATGTTCAGAAGGGTTTCACTGTTTATTGTGATGCTTCATGACAAGGTCTGGGTTGTGTTCTTATGCAAGAAGGTCATGTGGTAGCTTATGCCTCGAGATAGCTTAGGAAACATGAAGTGAATTACCCTACTCATGATCTAGAGTTGACAGCTGTAGTACATGCTCTGAAGATTTAGAGACACTACTTGATAGGAAAGAAGACTAAGATATATACAGATCACAAGAGCTTGAAGTACATCTTCACTCAGCAAGATTTGAATCTCTGATAGCGTAGATGGTTGGAAATGAAAAAAAGGATTATGACTTGAATATCAACTACCATCCAGACAAGGCTAATGTGGTTGCGGATGCATTGAGTCAAGAAAACCATTGCAACATGTTGGAGTTACAAGAACAACAACCTGAGTTGTATGCAGAGTTTGCTAAACTTGTGATTTGTGGGTAACACATAAGTTGTTGCTTTGGAAGTGGAGTCTACATTAGAACAAGATATCCAAAAGGGACAGCTCATTGATGAGAAGATCTTAGAGATCAAAGAGTTAATCAAGGATGATAAAGCCCCATGATTCATGGAAGATGCACAAGGAGTGATATGGTTTAAGGGAAGAATTTGTGTCCCTGATGTAAAGTCAATCAAAGAATTGGTTATGAGAGAAGCACATGATTCAGCATACTCTCTTCACCCTAGAAGTACCAAAATGTATCATGATCTGAAGCAATACTATTGGTGGTATGGCATGAAACGAGAAGTGGCTGAGTATGTAGCCTTGTGTGACACATGTCAAATGATCAAGGCTAAACATCAAAGACCAGCTGGGTTGCTACAACCATTAAGAATTCCTGAGTGGAAATGGGAAGAAATAAGCATGGATTTCATAGTTGGCTTACCTCGAACGCAGTCTGGTTATGATTCTATATGGGTAATAGTGGATAGGTTGACAAAAGTTGCTCACTTCATTTTGGTCAAGGAGTCATATCGAGGAGCACAACTTGTAGAGTTATATATGTCTCGAATTATGTGTTTACATGGGGTGCCTAAGATAATAGTATCACATAGGGGTACACAGTTCACATCATGATTTTGGAAACGACTGCATGAGTCCATGGATACTCGGTTGAATTTCAGCTCAGCATATCACCCACAAACCGATGGCCAAATAGAAAGAGTAAATCAAATTCTAGAAGATATGTTAAGAGCTTGTGCTCTCAAGAATAATAAGAGTTGGGATAAGCATTTACCATATGCAGAATTCTCCTATAATAATAGCTATCAAGCAAGTCTTAAGATGGCACCATTTGAAGCACTATATGGGAAAAAGTGTCGAACACCTTTGTTTTGGAACCAAGTCGGAGAAAGAAAGGTATTTGGTCCAGAAGCTATAAAAGAAGTTGAGGAACAAGTATAAGAGATCCGAAACAACTTAAAGACAGCTCAGTCCAGACAAAAAAGTTGTGCAGATAAAAGACATCGAGAGTTGGTCTTTGAGATTGGAGATTTTGTATATCTCAAAGTGTCACCATTCAGAGGCCTTAGAAATTCAATGTCAAAGGAAAACTTGCACCGAGGTATATCGGACCATTTAGGGTGATTGACAGAAAAGGAGTGGTAGCTTATCAGCTAGAGTTACATTCACAACTTTCAGGGATACATGATGTGTTCCATGTTTCACAGCTAAAGAAGTGTTTGAGAGTACTTGAAGAACAATTACCGCTTGAGGAGTTAAATCTAAGAGAAGACTTATCATTCTTAGAGCCTGGGAAGATTCTCGAAACATCAGAACAAACCACTTGAAACATGAAAGTCAAACTTTGCAAAGTGTAATGGAAACATTATTCAGAGGAAGAAGCCACTTGGCAAAGAGAAGATGATCTAAAGGCGGAGTTTCCTCACCTCTTCATGACCTTTCCTAATCTCGAGGACGAGATTCTTCTTAAGGGGTTAGGTTTGTAACACCCTAAAATTTAACATTTGCAATTTTCTAAAATTTGTTAGAATTTAATTTAGATTTAAGACCAAATAATAGTAGGAGGAAAAATAATAATTTATAAATGAAACTTAACTTGACATAGGTTTTTAAAACTATGTTGCACACATGTTGCTTGCATTAATTTTATTGAGTGAAAAATGATTTATTAAAAGCCGGATTAGATGCGAGTAAATTTTTATTCTTTTTCCAAAAGTAATATATTAAAGTTTTATTTAAAAACTAGTCAAAGTTTTATTTCCAAAAGGTTAGAGTTAATTACCAAAACTTAGAAATGATTTAAAAGAGTTTTAAATTTATTTGAAGTGAAAAAATATTTGAATTTTTAACTCTAAAAGTATATTTACAAAATGGAAAAGATAAAAAACGTCTCTCTCTCGTCTCAGGCTCAATCTGGTCAGCCCAGCTTCCCCTCCCGCACTCTTTCTCTCCTTCCTGGGCTGCGCCCATCTCTGCACGTCAGGCAAGCCCAGCAAGCCAGCCCACCACCTCCCCTTTCTTTGTCTCGCCGCCATCTGGGGCCCACCTGTCAGGCGTCTTCTACCACCAGGCAACACGCTCCCTCTCTCTCTCTGTACTCCATTAATGGAGAAACCGACCTCCATTGAAGCCTCCTCGGTCAATACTGCAGTAAAGCAACTCCATTACTGCACTCCATCACTCTCCCTATTCACTCTCCATTCTTCACTCGGAGGTTTTGAGGCCATTATAGCCTTAACCGACGGCCGCTATTGATGTCCGTGAACCAAGCTCGGAATCCCGTCCAAATTCGTCGTCTCTCTCCCTATATAAACCCTGCTCGAGCTCCTCCTCTCCCTTCCGCCACTGTAACGCTCCTCTCTGCTCGCTGCACGTTCTTCTTTTCTCCTTGCAAAGCTCCGCGACGCCATTGCCGAGCTCCGATCCGCCGTCGTCGAACTCCTCGGTTTGGCCGTCTCTGACTCTACCCTTGCTTCTGTTGGATTCGCCTCGTCCAGGAGATTCATGCCTTTTCATTCTTCTCCAGGGAATCACGACGAGCTGGGTAATTCCAGTGCTCGGTGGAGTTCCTCGGTCGCTGTCCACTGCTACAGAAGTTAACTTACCCTCGGCTGCCTCAGCCGTCCTTCTCAGGATGTTCGAGGATGTTCTGTAGTTGCGGTTTTCCGACTGCTCATTCAATGCTCTCTATAGAGGCGGCTGGTGTTTTCAGCCGCTCCTACGGTGCCCTACGTAAGAGCGGCCGGTAATATCAGCTGCTCCTATTGTGGATTTTTGTAAGGGCGGCTGTATCACCAGTCGCCCCTGCTGTGTGTATTTGTAAGGGCGGTTCAATCAAGAACCTCCCCTACAGTGGATTTTTCAGCAAAAAAAAAAAAAATTCAAATTCAAATCTGACCCCCCCACACACACACATATATATATATATATATATATATATATATATATATATATATATAAAGGGAGAGGCTATTCAGTAGCCGGCTACAAAATAAGTTATTCTGTAGCCACCTCTATTTACTATAATTTTATATACTAATTTACCATAATGTCAGTACATATTTACGATAGTTGGATTACTATAACATATGGAGATATTTACCATAACGTTATAGTAAACCACTTAGTATGGAGTTACTGTAATCTCGTAAATTAACATAGTAATTATCGTAACTCAAAGTGGCTACAGAATAAGTTATTCTGTAGCCAGCTACAGGATAGTAGTTCTATATATATAAATAATTCAAATTCGAATCTGACCGCCACAAATATACATATATACATCCACAAACACAAGACCATTATTTAGAACATCATCACAAGTCATAATTCACAAAAGTCCATCATTACAACATAGTCCATTATGAAGTCCATCACAATAACATAGTTTATTAAAAAATCCACAAGTCCACATGCAAAACAAAGTCCAAACCGTTCTTCGAGATTGCCATTGTCTTGGCCTGAACTTCTAGAAACCATCTCACCATGGCATTGGAGCAAATCGATGTTTGCGGGGTTCAGATTGTTCACCAAGGCTGGATGATACATGATGCATCGATTTCTTGTGTATCCTCCTTGAAAGATGAGGACTGTTCTTCAACAGCCTAGGGTTAGCCTATCAGTCTCACGAAGGTGTTGGTATAGATGATTACTAACTAAGTCGGAAAGAAGATGATGGTAAGTGCCTTTATGGTACACAATCTGGTCTATTATGAAGTTGCAAAGGTCGCCGACCATCTCTAAGAGCTCGTCATCCTTGTATGTGTTTCTTCTCGTGTCTTTATCTTTCTCCAACTACAAGAGAACAAGTTTAGTTTTACTATATCACAACATATGCGAATTTTTCATACTACGAGCGAAGAGGTTCAAACTTACCAGATTGGGGTTTCTGTTGTAGCCACTGATGGTACTCATCATAATACATGTGTAGTGTCCACAATGTAGACTCCCAGGCTTCTGCTTGGGGCACTGTGTGTTTTACATATAGAGATGTTAAGTAATGCTATTGACAGACATGTAATATATGGAGTACCAAAGTAAATGACACTTACCGCACATAAAGTTTTAACATACAACTTTTCCTTCCTATTTGAATGATGTCTCCCCTTATATTTCTGGACATAGTGCCTGAATGCTCTGTTCCAATGTGCCAGAAATTTAGGCCTCCTGTCCAACGCAAGAACCTTCCAAGCTTCCAACTAGGCAAAAGTACCCAGGTTTCATGGCAGCTCATACGTTCACATACATGCATTTTAATTTAATTTTTTGGGTATCATATGTTATTTTATTTTCAGCCCTATATAATACTATTCTGACGTGGTAGGTGGTACCAGACTGCAGCACAGATTTGTAGTTTACTCTAGGCCACGCTCACCTCTTTCGGATAGTGGCGGAGCTTGATGGTGAAACAAGAGGGGGCCATCAACACTAATTTCTTAATATGCATACTTATTAATTTTAATGACCAGTTTAATAGCTACTTAATGGAATTTTTAATGACCAGTGCTTTTGGAGCCACCTTCAGATGGCAACATCACCAAACCGACGAACACACTTGTGCCAGCCTTTGCATTGTTGCCCACAGTTTTCCTTGATTACTACAGATAAACTAACATCAGGAACAAGGTGGGTCTCAGAATAGGATACTGCAAAGGCTATGCCTGTTTGCTCCCCCCTTGCTTTTGACTTCACTATGAGAAGCCTCAAACCTGTCCTGATAAACCTAGGAATAGTAGTACAAAAAAGGAACTGGGACCTTGATCCAGTCCCGGCAATGCCACCCTGTCATCGGACTTTATATGATAAAGTAAAGATCAATGATGCACAAAAAAAAAAAAAAGAAGAGGAAAGAAACCTAGGTTTTATCTAGCCTCATAGCCTGTGCTTATCTAATATCTGTGTGTCAGGTTTTGTGGGCTAACGGCTGAAAGCTCAGTAACCAAAGATGGGGAAGAAAACAATGGTTATGAGAGTTATCTGGCGGTTGGTCTGGTTCTTTCCTTTTCCTTGGAAACATGCTGATTTGATGCAAGAAGATGCTTTCCCAATGCTATAAGTTACAGATAAAGATGCTCAACACATAAAGTTGCAATTGTGTAAATGTAAAGTATAAAAAAACAGCAAAAGCACAATGTTCTGTGTGGTTTTTCACTGAGGGGACAAATATTCTGTCAGGATCAGGACCACTATTACAGCAAGGTGCAAGGAAGGTGCACCATCCTTTTCTTCAACACAAACTACAGCTTGTGCTTACAGAATTGAGTGTAGTTTTCTCCAGAAAAAAAATGTTCACAATCGCAGACTTGGTGACAATATCTATCGAGGTTTGAGAGCATACTGCAATGTAATAAAACGTCAGAAGAAGAAAGAAAGTCAAGTAGTCATCCTATTCATTCCCTCTTTCATCAAGAAAACTTATAGTGAACATGCTACCTATCTTTATCTACATTCTACAAAAGAATCCTTTCCTTAGATATGTAAAAAAATGGATGGCTCTAAAAGAAATAAGAACAGGAAAAGAAAACCTTAAGACTAAATTTAACAAAGAGCAAACCAGTCTTCTACCTAATTTAGGTTTATCCACAAATCCACAAATAGGTTTCATGCATGTATTTTTGTAGTGCTACGTACACGCTAGAAGTCCTTAGCTCCTACTCACAAATCCACAAATAGGTTTTATTTTGTATGTAGGTAACCTGCAAAACTAAATCTAATTGCCAGTTCAAGGACACTGATAAATTCAGACTTGCGCTCCTCCCCAAGAAGGAGATTTAGAAAGCTTCTATATAGACAGATACAAAATAGAAACAGTTCTTCCCCAGTATATAGTTGTTCACCAAAGTCAGCAAGAACATCAGCAAAAAACAGAAGCAACTTCTCCCCACAATCCACACTTCTTCCCATCCCGATCTCTTTTTCCCCTTCTCCCACCTCAATATAATCTCCATATCCAGTACCTGGGCGCAGTAGGCAGCAATTCAAGGGCGGAGTCGACTCTGGGAGCAAAACATGCGCGGCCACGCGACGCATCGGCCGACGACCGGGAAGGAGGAGGGTCGCATTGACTAGGGAAACAGAGAGGAGACAAAAAATGGCAGGAAATAGGAGGATGGAGGAGATCTCACCAGGGTCGTCGAGGTCAGGGAGCACCGGCTTTGTTGGAGAAGCGCCCGTGGCGGCTGGCCTGCCTGCTGCGGGTGCGCGAAGACCCCTACCCCCTAGCCCCCGGTGATCAGGCTCCCAAGCCACGCGAAGGAGTGATGCGCCGACGACAGACCCTAGCCGCGCGCCGTGGGAGCAGACGGACAGGCCGCGCCGAGGAGCGCTCCCAAACCCTAGCCGCCGTCGCGGCCTGGGGAACGACGGTGGATGGGGCGGGGGTGGCGGTTGGGGTCAGGGAGATGGTGGAGGAGGCGGTGGAGGAGTCAGGGAGGGGTAGGCGACGACGGTGCAGGTGCGGCGGTGCAGGCGGCGAAATTGGGCAGCCTGACGGTCCAAGTGTCTGATTTCATCCAAAGTGATTTCGCCCAAAGCGACGGTCACATGTAAATACCTCAGAGCCGCTGTAGGGGCGGCTGAGGTTATAAGCCGCCCCTACAATTGATTTTTTTTTCAAAATACCTCAGAGCCGCTGTAGGGGCGGCTGAGGTTATAAGCCGCCCCTACAGTTGATTTTTTTTTTAAATACCTCAGAGCCGCTGTAGGGGCGGCTGAGGTTATAAGCCGCCCCTACAGTTGATTTTTTTTTCAAAATTCTAAATCAAAATTAATTATTCACATGTAAATAATAAATAATATAGTACAACATTTTATAATTATTTTTTTATAGATATATTTACATATACAATAACTAAAACAACTACAATAGTTTAAAATTGCAAAATTGAACCTTTAAAAATGGGAAAAAATTAAATTTTAAAATATTAAAATCAAAACTACTAAAATAATTTTGAGACACCAAATGATCTCAAATGAAAAATTGATAAACATCAAAGTTGTAGAGGTCATGAAGATCTATAACTTTTACTTTGGTCATCTTGTCATTTGACAAAATTTGAACCTTTCAAATTTGAAATTTTAAAAATAACAAGTTCGAACCAAAATTTAAGACCCAAAATGATTTCAACATAAAAAGTGATGAATACCAAAGTTGTTCAACTCATTAATATCTACAACTTTTATTTTAGTCATCTTGTCATTTGACAAAATTTGAACCTTTCAAATGTGAAATTTTGAAAAACGACAAGTTCGAACCAAAATTTGAGACCCAAATTGATTTCAACATAAAAAGTGATGAATACCAAAGTTGTTCAACTCATCAATATCTACAACTTTTATTTTGGTCATTTCTTCATTTGACAAATTCTTAGCACATATTGTTCACTAATCTTACACATGTCTCATATAGTTTATAAAATCTTATGAGAGATGTGTCACATTTGTGAACAATGTCATTACCACTTTGTCATATGAAGAAATGACCAATACAAAAGTTGTAGATCTTGATGAGTTATTCAACTTTGGTATTTATCAGTTTTTCAGCTGAAATCATTTGGGGTACCAAAATCTTATCTGAAGTTGTATTTTTTTGAAATTCAAAATTTAAATTGCTCAAACTTTTTATATGTATATATTGACAAAACCAACAAAATAAATTGATTGAGAATGATTTTAGAAAATTTTAGGAAAAAAATCATCAGATTTGGAGTTAATATGAGGAAGAAAAACTAGTTACAAAGTTGACCCACAGATTAAAAAAAGAAATCACATTGTTCATTATGATCATGTAAGGATCATCTAGAACAGTGTGATTTCTTTTTTTAATCTATGGGTAAACTTTGTAACTAGTTGTTCTCCCTCATACTAACTTCAAATATGAAGGTTTTTTTTTCTAAAAATTTCTAAAATCATGCTTTGGCATTTAAGTTTGATCAAACTTGGATGTGACAATGTTTTACACATTTTAAAATTTGAACTTTGAAATTTGACAAGTTCAAACCAAATTTTCAAACCCTAAATGATTTCAGATGTAAAAGTGATGAATACAAAAGTTGTTCAACTCATCAAGATCTATAATTTTTATTTTGGTTATCTTGTCATTTGATTAAATTTGAACCTTTCAAATTTTGAAATTTGAAAAAAGATAAGTTGAAACCATAATTTGGACCCCCAAATCATTTCAACTGAAAAAGTAATGAATACCAATGTTGAATAACTCATGGAGATCTACAACTTTTATTTTGGTAATTTTATAATTTGATAAATTCTTAGTACACATTGTTCACACAAACATACGTGAATGTAGTCTCAAACGTACACACACATAAATGTAGTTTCAAACACACATACATAAATGTAGTCTCACATACATGAATGTAGTCTCACACATACACATACATGAATGTAGTCTCACACACACATACATGAATGTAGTCTTACGAACACTAACACACTTACATAAACTAGCTAGCCTATCGTGACAACTTTCCCCTTGACACCTTTTCGTTCCCATGGCAATATATCTTTGGGCAGGTTCTTTTCCACAGCCTCGATCTTCTTACAAAAGTCTGTAAATAGCGGCATCTCATCACACTTATTGTAAGCTTCAACATCGTCCACGCCATCAACTCTGATGATATGTTGTTTCCCGGAGGCCACCACATGCTTTGTCTTCTTCTTTGGGGGAAGGTTACTTTGCGGGTCGGGCATATAGAAGACTTGCGCGACATGTTCAGCGAGCACCCAAGGATCATCCTGGTAGCCTACATTCTGGAGGTCGATGACTCTATGTCCGATCTCATTGAATTGATGTTGCTTGATCCAGCGGCATCGAAACAGGGCCACCTTTATATCCCTTCCATAGTCAAGTTCCCATATATCTTCAATTATGCCAAAGTACAGGACCTTTCACCCCACTCCGTCGAGAGCCTCTATTCGGACGCCGCTGTTCTGATTCACAGATTTCATGTCCTTTGTGTCGGTATAGTATGTGTACCCATTGATGTCATAAGCATTCCAAGACGTCACCTGTTTCGATGGCTCGGCTGCCAACCGACTAATGGTAATAGAATCTATAGTTTCTCCAGGCTGTATGTTCTAGTCCTTCAACCATGATATCAGGCGTTGCTTATGCTGTTTCATGACCCAATCATCTAAACGTCCATTCCTCTGGGCCATAATGATAGCCATGTGTTTATCAATGTACGGTTGCATCACTGCCATACTCTGCAAGACACAGTAATGCGCCCGACTCACCTCTCTGTAATCATTGTCGAGAAACACTTTCCTACCACTTGTGCCCTTCCCAGCTAGCCTTCCCTTGTGATGAGAATTAGGATTACCAATCCCTCTCTATACTTTTAGCCACTCTTGGCAGCACTCGACGACTTCTTCGGAATTATAACCCTCTATCATGGAGCCCTCTGGGTGTGTTCGGTTATGCACGTATTAGCTTAGAACCGACATGAACCGCTCATAGGACCACATTTCATGCAAGAAGCTAGGGCCCAGCACCTCGATCTGATGAACCAGGTGAATCATGAGATGTACCATTATATCAAAAAAAGCGAGAGGTAAACACATCTCTAGCTGGTTCTGGGTCTCCACCATGAATTCATGTAGGTCACTCAGCTCTTGCCTGTGAATCATCTTCCGTGAGATCTTCAAAAAGAAGTAGCACATGCGGGTGATGGCCATCTTTAGGAACTCTGGCTTTATAGCCCTGATTGCAATTAGTAGGAACACTGTCAGCATCACATGACAATCGTGAGCCTTGCAGTATGTTAATGATAGGTCCTTCATCGACACTAGCTTCTTTGGGTTCACCGAAAACCCAGTCGGCACTCTGACCCCCCTAAGGAAATTACAAATAGCTCTCCTCTCCTCTAGGGTTAGGTTGAAGCTAGCCGCGAGAAGACTATACTTGCCATTATCCTGCTGTACCGGCCAAAGCTCCCGCATCACGTTCAGCTGCACCACGTCTTTCCGTGATCTGAGACCATCCTTTGACTTGCCCGTGTCCATCAAGGTAAAAGCCATGAGACTCTCAAAGACATTCTTCTGCACGTGCATCGCATCAATGGCATGGGGGACCTCTAAGTCTGGCCAATAAGGCAGGTACTAAAAGAAGATCGATTGCTTCTTGAATGGTATGCCTTCGATGGGAGGTGTGCTTCTATCTCTGATCATTCCATCCGGATTCTTCTTTCCATAGATGACGTGTATGTTTTGGACTATTCTGAACACATGTTCTCCATTACGACGTCTCTCTAGAGGGGGTTCATCCTCCGGGATGTTGCCATAGTATCTTAGGTACAATTTGCCACGGTACTTATGACCTGTCTTTAAGAAGCGCCGGTTCCTTATGTAAACTATCTTCCTAGATCCATCTAGGAACACCCATTTAGTACCATCCAAACAGACTAAGCATCCAGTCTTGCCTTTGAACTGTCCAGACAGGGCAAATAACGCGGGGTAATCATTAGTAGTAATAAATATTATTGCTTTGCATATGAAGTCCTCCCGCCGGAATGCATTGTACATTGGCTCCCCATACCTCCATAGCCTCTCCATTTCTTGCATCAGAGGCTCCAAGAACACATCTATATCAATGCCTGGTTGTTTGGGGCCGGAGATAAGAATGGTGAGGAGAAGGTACTTCGTCTTCTGACACAAATACGTTGGGAGGTTGTACATGGTCAAGATGACTGGCCATGTGCTATGGTCGGTCATCCTCTCATTGAAGGGATTCATTCCATCGGTGCTCAAGCCGAACCGTACATTCTGTGGGTCATCATTGAATTCTGCTTTGTACTTGGCATCGAACGCTTGCCACTGGCTATAATCGGCCGAGTGTGTGATTGTATCATCATCCACCTTGCGCTCATCATCCCACCATGTCATCAATGCGACTTCCTTAGGGTTTAGGAACATACGCCTCAAGCGGTCGGTCACTAGCAAGTACCATATAACCAGGGTAGGAATTCTTCTCTTATTTGCATCATTGCCTAATGGAGTTTCCTCTAGGGGCTGAGATTCTTGCACCACCTTCTTCCCACCCTTCTTCCTCTTTCCTATGGAGGCTTCCACCCTACTTTGAAGGTCATTGTTCTTGTACCGACTAGCCCCACACCTAGGATATGTATCTAAAGTCTCGAACGATGTGCCATGCCAAAAAAGGATACTGTGGTTGGGGCATGCATGGATTTTTTCAACCCCCAATGTGAGTGGACTTATAACCTTCTTCGCTTGGTATGTGTTGGTGGGAACTGTGTTCGGCCGTGGGAGCAACCGTGACATGAGACACAATAGATCATCGAAACTGTAGTCCGACCAGCTGTACTTAGCCTTCAGGATGAGTAGCTCAAGCACAAAACATAGCAGTGTGAAGTATGTTGGACAACCCTTCTCAGCATCATACACAGTCTTCTTCGATGCTTTCGTCACCCTCTCAAGATTTTCTAGACCTCTCTTGCTCTTTTCTAATATTTCTGGTCCAAAGGCCCCAATCATTTTGTCCAAGTTGTCACCGTCATCTGCATCCCCCTCATGTGCTTCGCCATCATTGCTGGCACCACCAGCATCATCACCACCTTGTTCATTGCTAAAGCCACCACCTTGTTGATTGCCAAAGCCACCACCTTGTTGATTGCCATAGTCACGATCCATTTGTTGCTCAAGATCGTCTGTGAATCGGGACAAGTATGCTTGGGTTTTAGCTTCATCAGCTAGATCATCATCGCTGTCATCAACAACCACTGTTTCACCATGATGAATCCACACTGTGTAGTCCGGAACAAATCCTCTCCTAATCAGATGTTCTTTGATGGTACTCACATCTCGAAATGCAATAAGGTTCTTGCAATCTTTGTAGGGACAAATAATCATATCACTATTCTCTTTCAACATCGCTGCATGCTTCTCTGTGGCTTTGATGAATTTGTCCACCTCATCACAAAAAAGAGCGTCGTGTCTTCATGAACCATACATCCAAGAGTTCCTGTAGTCCATCTTATAGAAACAAAACAACCAAAGAAAGAATATCACTCGAGAATAATTGTATATGCCTGAGACACGCACCATGGTAGTAGAGAATAGTTAATTAATTGACTATTAATGCATAAATATTTTAAAATATAAATTAATTGGTTCAAATAAACAATTTCAAAGAAAATAATTAGCAACATTTAATATTTCATCCACTACCTTTCATGCAAACTCCATTCCAATTTCATGGTAGAGGATAATTAATTAATGACCTATTTATCCATAACTAATTAAAAACACACATTATAGAAAGGAATCAAAATAAATATTAAATGATAATTACTAGCCATGGTAGAGGATATTTTACACATTAGCAACAATTAAAATCTTACACATTCACCTACATGCAAACCCTAGTCACATAAAGAAAAAATTGAAAAAGAAAAGAAAACAAAATCCTAGATCTAGATCTAGATATAGGGTTTCATGACACATGCATGAAACTTCACTAATACTATACTAAAATCAACAAAGATGTACTAACAAAGGGTGCAATCTTACTTCTCTACCTAATTTACCCTAGTATAGTGAAAATTAGGGTCCAATTTCACTCATAACTAGCTCAAGCTCCATGGAAGAGAGAGAAAACCAAAAATCAAATTACTCACTAACCAACGAATTAAACTTCAAATAAAGAGTTGGATAAGCATTTCCTTACCTTTTAGAGCCTCTCCACTAAAGGATTTGAGATCAAAACCTCCCCCCTTAGTAGAGCAATTTTTAGGAGGAGCCAAAGGCCTCCCAACCTTTTTTTAGAAGAGTGTGTCCCGAGGTGGAAGAAGGGGGTGACTGCTATTTATTTGTGCGGCATCAGTAGGGGCGGCTGGTGATAGCTGCCCCTACAAATGGGCACTGCAGGGGCGGCTGGTGATTGAGCCACTGAAAGCTCTAGTTTGGTTTTGGTGAATTAATGAAACCCTAAGTGCTAACCTAGTTTATCAAGTGATCATAATATAGGTAGCACACTCCATGTGGTGAAGCAAATGAAGATCATAACATAATGATGGTGATGCCATGGTGATGATCAAGTGCTCGGACTTGGAAAGAAGAAAGAGAAAAATAAAAGGCTCAAGGCAAAGGTATAAATTGTAGGAGCCATTTTGTTTTGGTGATCAAGACACTTAAAGAGTGTGATCACATTTAGGTTAGATAGCCGTACTATTAAGAGGGGTGAAACTTGTATCGAAATGCGGTTATCAAAGTGCCACTAGATGCTCTAACTCATTGCATATGCATTTAGGATCTAGTGGAGTGCTAACACCCTTGAAAATGTTTGTGAAAATATGCTAACACATGTGCACAAGGTGATACACTTGGTGGTTGGCACATTTGATCAAGGGTGGTGAAGTTTAGGAGCAAGGGCAAGAAACTCCACCGGCAGAGTGTCTGCCCGTAGAGTGCGGATAGTCCGATGGTGCCACTGGTGCCCTAGACAGAAAAGATGGAGGTCACTATAAGTGATCAGACGCTGGCCTCAGTTGGACCGGCGCATCCAGTCAGGTGTAGCAGCGAAGACGCTGGTGTGGGTCAAATGATCGGATGCTAGGTCGCTCTGCGATCGGACGCTGGTAGGATGTGTCCGATCAGTGCTAACGTACACTAACGTAAGGCGCACAGAGGAGACATCATCTGACTGGACGCTGGCAGGGTCTGGTCAAGCATGACCGGACGTGCCCGGTTGGCAAAAACATGTTTTGAACCCTTCCTGTAAACGACCGAACGCTGAGGGTCTAGCGTCCGGTCAGCTCTGTCGGAGCGTCCGGTCAACATTTCGACCGTTGAAATCAAATGTTCACTGTTGAACGCAGGAGACACATGGCCGCCATCGGGCGACCGGACGCTGAGGAGCAGCGTCCGGTCAGTAGGACCGGAGCGTCCGGTGAGCCCGTGTTATGTCCAGTGAAGGGTATAACGGCTCTATTTCGTGAGGGCTTCTATTTAAGCCCCATGGCCGACTGTAGCTCATATCTTTGGCCATTTTCATTGACATAGCAACCTTGTGAGCCTAGCCAAAGTCCTCCCACTCATCTCCATCATTGATTCATCATCATAGTGAGATTGGGAGTGATCCAAGTGCATTGCTTGAGTGATTGCATCTAGAGGCACTTGGTGTTTGTGTTTCGCTGCGGATTTCATTTGTTACTCTTGGTGGTTGCTACCACCTAGATGGCTTGAAGCAGTGAGGATCGTTGAGTAGAGGTTGGTGATTGTCTTTGGCTCCGATCGTGGTGATTGTGAGGGGTTCTTGACCTTTCCTCGGCGGAGCACCAAAAGGTACTCTAGTGAATTGCTCATGGCTTGTGTGATCCTCATCTTGTATTGGTTGTGTGGCACCCTATTGAGGGTTTGGCGTGTGAAGCCAATTAGCGCGTGAACCTCCAAGTGAGTGAATCACCACAACGAGGAGTAGCTTGCTGGCAAGCAAGTGAACCTTGGTAAAAATCATTGTGTTCATCCTTTGATTCCGAGGTGATTGGTCTTCATTATTATTCATCCTTGTGATTGATTGGCTCACTCCTCTACATGGCGGTATAACTATCTTGATTACTCTCTTTACATTATTGCAAACTAGTTGACAAGCTCTTTAGTGTAACTAGTTGTGAGAGCTTGCTTGCTAGGTTGGTGTGGCTCTTTAGTTAGCCTTTGAGAGCACACTAACATAGGGTAGTGTCATACCTCTTGTGTGAATCGACACTATCTAAACTAGAATTGTGGTAGGTGTCTTGCATTTTGAGTAGGCTAGCGCAACACTTGCTTTGCCTCATAATTGTCTAACCTTTTGTTAAGTGTTGTTGTAGAAATTTTTATTAGGCTATTCACCCCCCTCTAGCCATTAGGACCTTTCAGCCGCCCCTACAGATCAGCCCCAACTGTAGGGGCGGCTCAGGTTACCAGCCGCCCCTACAGTGACATCTGTAGGGGTGGCTGGGCTGTTGGGGCCTGAGGTCACCCACTGTAGGGGTGCCCCCAACCCCAGTTGCCCCTACAGTAAAAATGCCCCCGTTCCTACTATGTGAATCTGGCGTAGTGGCCTCCTTGGTGCCACTCCCGATCGGTGAGATCACCTTCATCAGACGTGCGGTGAGCTCCTCCTCCACTTGCGTCTCTCCCTGACGTGCTCTGTGCCCTCTAGCTCGCAGCCGAGCTGCACCGGCGAACTCCGGCCATGGCACCACCGTGAGCTCTTTCCTGCACGGCGAGCCGAAGAGGAAGCTAGAAGCCCAGCCGTGCGTGTCTTTCCTTTCTCTTATTAGCTTGTTGACGTCACATCCTACGTCATGCTCTTTTATAGCCATTTTCCTTTAGGAAAATAAATACAGAAATACACTCCAAATACACCATTGTGGACATGGTCCATGGTGGACTGCTCTCACAACCCTTTCCAGTCCACGATTCATGGACCGAGTTCATATCATAGTGCACGCGAACTTATAATTTAGCCCATTTACTTCTGTCAAACTAAACCACAGTTTCATGAGTCATGATATTTTCCGTTTCAGCCCCTGTATTCTCTAGTTTTCATACCTGCAGTCCTTGGCCGTTTCCCTTTTCAGTTTTATAAAGGACTCCGACATGAAAACGAAAAAACATAAACGGTAACCGACTCGATGTCTAAGTTGGACGAAAGATTTTGTGACAGAAATTTTGTCTCTTTATTATTAGGTATAGATTTTTATTTTAAAATCTGAAATCGAGTTTCGTTTAATTACAGTTTTGCCATCCAACTTCAAAAGCCCATAACTTTCAAACCGTAGCTCCGTTTTAGGTGGTTCTTTCGTTCACGAGTTCGTATCGAAAAGTACTTCGCGTTAGTAAAGCTTATATCATATTTTATACTGTTTGGTGTACTATTTCTTATTATATTTTGTGGGCCATTCTTGTTGTATTGTCTACAGAAGGTGCTGAGTTTGAGAATTTCCAAGAGCAAGAGCTTGATATATCTGAACCCGCCCAGTTTGAAGGCAAGTGCCCTCGACCATACTTGCTCCTATATTTTGTTTTATTTTGAGTTAGTTTAGATAGACCATTAGTTTGCATGCTGAGTCTAAATTTGAATCTCATCATAGGGTTTACTAGAACTTGATATATCATCCTTTGTAACCCGTGTTTTAGAAGGGTAGTGTCATGCTTAGTTTGCTATCATGGGTTGGGCTAGGAAGGCTATAATTTAATACGGATTTATAATCTATGCAACATGTGTGTTGGTAATCTTTTTAGCAACATGGTGACTAGGAATCTGGTAGGATGAAAAGTTTGGCTGAGGTTGGTTTGTACCATGGTATGGTGCATAATGGTGGATGTGTTATGATCGGTGGTTGGTGGTTTTGGGTTGTGCTCGTTCCTGTTGGATTCTAAGGACCGGTTCATGGATAAGTAACCCAGCTTAACAGCGTAGCCATGAGGTCTATATGGTACGACCTGGCTAACTAATTAGCCACCCATTTCTATGCATTGTGGAGAGTTTGGTGGCACAAGAGGGGGCCTAAATTGGTGAATCCTTAGTGAATGCACAGGGGTGGGAACCACAGCTTTGTAAAGGCCTTGTAGTGTGACTCCGCTAAGCACCTAGGTAGTGTGAAGCGTGATCGGGAAAGCATGACTCGTGGTGAAACTGTGCAACCTCTGTAGAGTGTAAAACTGATATATCAGCCGTGCTCATGGTCAAGAGTGGCTTGGACTTCTTCTTGATTAGATGGTTCTGGTTTGGATGGGTGGTTCCCTTGGTAAGGAAATGGTTGGTTGGCTTGGATGGGATCCAAGTGTTGGTTCAGATGGTTCTTGAAGAGAAGGCATATTTCACCTAGTAATTAGGTGCTAAGGATTTAAGGAAGATTAGGATATGTCGCTTAAGCGCGTTTGTCAAACCTTGTAAGCCTTTCCTTATGTTGGCCCTCATGTCATACTTTCCTACACTTGTGGAGTATATTTCAATGTACTCACCCTTCCTCTTTGTCCCCCCTGCTACCCCACCCAAACGCTGGTGACGACGAGTACATTGAAGATGGTGCCTTGGACCCTGACTATGTGTTCTAGGCTGGTGCTGCCCCCGGTCGACTTCCTATGAAGATGGTGTCCTTTTCTGCTGGAGTTAAATAAAGTCTATGTAATTTTCTTTCAGACCTATGGGTCATTTTGTAATGATGTTATCACTAAAGTAAGAACATTGCTATGATACTGTAATGAAGTCGACATATGTATGAATAAATCGATCCTGGCATACATATGTTGTGCATTCAATTTTGTCCTTAAAATTGGGTGTGACAACTACCCTGCAAACCATCTTTAGTCATCCCTAAAAATCCTGTATCAGTGTATCCTATGTTTACTGGATATTTTAATTAAAAAATGGATGAAGCACTTGTTGGGATTTTGTACCACCGACTAGTGATCTTGGTGAGACACATAGTTTAGATAGGGTGTCCTACTAGTCTAGTGAATGAGGAGCTGTACTACTTATGCCCTGAGTGCTTGTTTGATGTCAAGTAGGGGGATGAAATGTGAATTTGAGATTTATGTACGGTCTAGTGCTATGTCATGTCATTCTGGTGTTGGTGATGGGCCCTCCCATGGTGGGAGAGCTTGTGCATATTTTTGTTGGATTGGACTCTCCATAAAACCAAATCACCGGCATTGAAAGCATGGTTGCATATGTGTTGATTGTGATATCGTCATAGCCCTTGATGGTACTTGAGCTACCAAAGGAAGGCGACTTCTTAAGTTTCATCGAGTTGATCGAGTATGACCTGACATAAATATTGGTATTTGTTAATGCAAAAAGATCTGCAAGCACAAGGAATATCATTATAGATTTCACCTAGGAGTATTCCAAGATATTCATTTTTTAGAGGAAGGGGACTGTACTAATCAGGTATCAAGTTTGTTGATAAAGATGGAAGAATCAATAAATGTTTTTTGTGGGTAGAGAAGAGTTTCCTAGGATTTTTGTGGATAATATCTAGATAAACAAGGACAAAGTTTACTCAAATTTACTTTCTTCCAAGCAGCAATACCTTTTCGACCATCAGTGGGGTGAGAAAACAAGGTCAAAGGAAGGCTGATAAAAAGCACTACGTTAATACCAACCCAAACATGGTGCACTACGTCGACCTAATAGGGACTATCACCCTTGGGACTAGCTGCCACAGCTATCCTGGTGTTGGACGCAACCTCAGGTAACCTATAGTCTAGACACCACATCAACACCAATGATAGCTACTCTAATTCAACGTTAAAACTAGAGCACTTGACGCGGGCACGTAAAGTAAAGTAAGGAGTAGACTTAACTAAATAAATAAATCAATAATCAAAGTTATCAGAATAGTATTTTTTAGATAAAATCAGTGTCGGATATGGACCCGGGGTACATGCACCACCCATAAATTCAACCATGTCCCTGTATCAGGATGAAGACTATGTTGCAGGAGGCCCACGTGAGCCAGACGAATCCACCAACTTGGAGGTCAAGGCATATCGAAGATGGTCAAATCTGGATGATAGAGTAGAGTTAGTCTGATGCACATTCAGTGTAACAAACTATGAAGTCAATCTGTTAGCCGATCAGATTTGTTGTAACCCTACTCCCTCATGCTATATAAGGGGGAGTAGGGGTCCTCCAATCGGGATCCATTCATTCCCATCAACTTCATTCTAGCACATAGCTGGGAGAAGTAGGAGCCCCTATAACCTAGCATACAAGTACAGAGATCCACCTTTAAACTGGATGTACGACACCCCAGTGCCCGAACCAATATAATCCCTATGTCTAATGTGCTACCATCTGATTCATCTTGCGCGATTAGCTGCTAGGTATTGTTAGAGCTAATTCTTTCAACAATCATAGTAGTACTTCAGATATGACTAAAGGAGCATAAAATCATAGTAGTACTTCACATATGACTAAAGGAGTAGTTGCATCCTCAAGATACTACTAAAGGAGGCATCGACAAGTTGGCTTCTCCTCAACTCTCACCTTGCCTCTCTCTTGAGTACAGATGGTAGTTGGACCCATGGGTCCTATACTCGATAGGCATGGGTACGGGTAGGAAATCTTGCCCATGGGTACATGTGGGGGGTACCCACAAATATGAAGGTAGGGTATGGGTACATGTCTTTGCCGTGGGTATCTATCGGGTACCCACAATTTTATAGAATATACACATCATGCCTCATACATCATGTCGGATAGATGGGCCTGGAGTACCCTCACCGCCTGTATATTTGGCCCATGCCTAGGACGAAGCCCATGTAGGGTAGGCAAAACCACCAGCTTGGAATCCAAGACACAACGGGGATATATATCCGGCGTCGTTGAATCTAGATGATAGGAGGAAATCAATCTGTTGTACATTCTATATAATGAACTGGGAATCCAATCTGTTAGCCGATCGCTCCCATTGTAACCCTACCCTCCTAAGCTATATAAAGGAGAGTAAGGGCCTCCCAATAGGTATCCCATCTACTTCATTCTAGCACATAGTTAGAAGGAGAAGCAGCCCCTGTACCCGAGCATACGAATACTAGAGAAGCAGCATCACCCTGTTGATGGTAGTTAACAAACATTATAAACTATCAATATAACATGTACAAGGGCATAAAAATGATCACCAACAAAGGTCTAGGGTTTTAAACTAATAAATTAAATGAGTTTTGGTGAATATATATTTTCTGCAAGGTTTATCCGTTAAGGTGGACCTAGATGTCAGATTTAATCACGCTTATCCACAACAAAAACAACACTAGGAGGTTCTAGAAGACTCAAAAATACACCACACCGAAGCAGAGGGTGAGGTGCTGCCAGGTGGGGTATGCCATCCCCTGCGGCGCACCTATCAACCCCCCATTGTTATGTTGGTTCTCCACCACCTTAAGGATTGTATTTACATCGTTTATTCAAGTCAGTTTGATCTGAGGGCTCAAGATTGATGCTATGGCCTATATATACCAGCCCCTACCACCCCTAGGCATCATATCATCAAACCTTGATCAAGTCATTTGAGAAGATAGAACCCCTAATCATCCTCAGAGCTCCATCTTATTCTAGGGCATAGCTTCTAAGGCTAGGTCTAGAGGGAGGCAAGCAGGCTTCGCTTGGATTCCTGATCGTGTCAAGAGCATGGTTTGGTATAATCTTTGTACCCCTCTCTCTTTTATATCTCTCATTACTGTTCAACTGGGGACATTACTTAAGGAAAGACACCAATAGAGGATGCTTTCCTTAGTAACCGAGTCCTACGTGCACCTACAGACGAGAGGTGGACTACAAAGATTCAACGATGCTATATAGTACAATGCTATATAGTACTGATGCCACACACATGGTCTACCACCGATCCAAAATGTTGGGGCATCCACGATTAGCCTAAGTCTAAGCACAATGCTTACACCTATGATTAATACTTTACTCCCTCTAGTGCAGGAATAAAGCACTCAAAAGAGTCGTGAACCTGAAGAACAATATAAACAAGATGCTTACTTGAATGAGAAGTTGATTACCAGAGATATCTTGAAGGCAAGCTCAAGTAGAACTTGGATCCACCAAGGTACAAGCCATAGAGAGAGCACCAATAGGCCGGCATCTCCTCCAAACTCTTCCCTCACTCTCTATCTCACTATTTCTATTTATAAGACTAAATCCTATGGAGGACTAATCTTCTCTTGATAGCTAGCTCTGATTCTTATAGGGAGAATATGAATTAGGGTTTTAGGATGCTCTTCAGGGAGGGGGTAGGGTCTGGTTATATAGCCCTAAGGGTGCAACGTGAACCCTTGGATTAGACCGACTTAAGCAATGACCTAGATGCGTCCTCAAAGGCAGTGGGAAACTGACCTTCGAAGATGGCTAACAGGTGGGCCCGGGGGAGGTCGGCCCACCTACATGGTGGTGTCTCACTCTCAGCTTTGGTGATGTGGCTTCTAGATCCTTCTAGAGCCTTCCCACATAGGTGCCATGGTGGAAATCCATATTTTCCTTTGACATTTAGGTCCTCCTTGGCGGGTTTCAGATTAAACCCTGCTGGAAACACAGATTCTCCAAAACATGTGGAATTTGTTAGTTTAGACCCATAGACCTTTGTGGGTGATTATATTTATGCCCTTATACATGTTTAATTGATGGTTTATAATGGTTGTTAACTACCGTCAACAATTTCCCCAAGCTTACCCTTTGCTAGTCCCTTAGCAAAGTTAAAGTCAGCAATGGATCAGGAGTTGCTACTATGCTTTCATTCCTAAAAAGTACACAGGTGTTCAATCAAAAACTCTCCTTCGGATTAGAATAAACTGATCTGACCTCCAAACTTACCCATATTACCTTCAACCATGGGGCTTCTCAACCTTCACTTGGGTCTTGAGCAATTGAAGGACAGAACGATCAAGTCAAGCACTATGTCTCAAGTTCTTTGTTCCACCATTGTTCTGAAGTTTTTATAAGTTTTCAAAATGAAACTCAGACATCCCATTATATGACACTTTGAAGTCTCTCAATATATGTGGTATTTGTGGATCCTCACCAAGGCAATAAAGATGTCATGTCTTTGTCTCTTCCTACCACTAAGGCTTATGTGGAGTTCATAGGTAGGGAGAAAGCTAGAGCATACTTGCAATGCATATATTGTAAAGTCAAACAATGGATCCAAAGAGAGTTGAGTCATACAATCAAATCAAGATGTGCATGTGTGTGGATATATGGTGAATATATATGGTGGCTAATCCTAATTCTACTTTGCTCCTTGAAAACATCTCTCTTTTGAAACTTAGAAATAACTGCTAGAGAACAGGGGCTGTCTTATTCATCTCTTTTTTTGTCAGGCGGGCATCTAAGAACCCATTGTTTTAGATATCTCGGACACTTGTCCATTTTTTTCTCAAATCTTTTTTTATGAATAACTTTTGCATAGCCCCATGTTTCTTTTCTGCAACAAAACTTTGAGAGATGGCAACAAGAACTTGGAGCATTTATTTGGTGAATGGAGAACCTAACAATCATATTTTTGGGTTCACTCCCAGTGTAGGAGTAGAACATTTTTTTTGGTGGATCTAGATGGAAGGCATGTTTTTTGCGCCTACCCCTAGTGTAGGAGTAGTGCATATGTGGGTGGTGTGTATGTGATCTTGATTTTAAGAGCATGACAAACCTCTCATAAGGGTCAACAAAGCTTGACAAAACTCAATGCAAAAGTAAGTAGCATATATGTGGAAGTTTTCCTAACCTAATTAACTAGTATGGCTTGGGTGAGAATTGAAGCTTTGTCATACATGAACTCATCATATAGTATTTTTATATTTTTGAAAAGAAAAAACTCTAGAACTTTAGTGTCACTAGGAACAAGATAAATAGCAGCTCAGACCTTCTCATATCATATCCATCAATTACCTAGACTTAGATCAAATATTCGCTACCCACAAGTTTCAAGTTCAGAGTAAATCTTTATATCAAATCAATCTTATCCAAAACTCGGGAGAATTCGAGGCTAAAAACTAGGTACTTGAAAGGAATTACAACAGAGCAACTATTCATCATTTTCATTTAAGAGTTTATTCTAAGTCCTCTTTATTTTATTCAGTTCCTAAAAACAAATTAAAGCAAACTAGACACACCTTTTATTTTGTTTTCAATTTTACTAGATGACACATTATTACTATAACTATATATATTTATTATATAGATAACTTTTTATTTTCATTTTTCATTCACCATTCTATTAATTATTTAAAAAGAAACTAAAATTAAAACAAAAAGAAAGCATACTTACCTAGATACACGGGAGCACTTGTCCCTCAAGCTAGCTCTTTCGGTGAGGGTTTGGTGTTGTAAGTCCTTTGCACCAGACTTCTCCTTGTGAAGTTCATTGATCATGTTCCTTGGTTTGCTTTGAAGATGAGAATTCTTGTGATGACGTCTCCAATGGTAATGTCAACTTCTTCCGCTAAACCTGTCTTGGTATTGGGTTTCTATTTTGGTTTGACAGGTTCAAGACCTTCACTTGTAGAAATTGGAGAATCAAGGACTCTCCCACACTCTACTTGAAGTGTGTCCTGCTCATAAAGACAAGGTAAAGGTCAAGTGCATGGGCTCTGTTGGTGGGAAAACACCAACAAAACCAAAACTTTATTTATTCTTCTCTAACCTTAGGCACATTGAACAAGATGAAGTTGAGGTTGTGTGTTTTGTTCATTTATATCATGGGTGGTAAGATCAGAAGATTGAGCATGAATGTAGCATTTAAGTACATTTGGCAGAAAAGGGTTGAGTTTCTTAACCAAAGGAAGGATTGTCTATCTTTACATAATGTATCGAACCTTACATGAGTATGACTGTCATCTTCCAGAGATAATATATGCACTATTTTAGCTCGTTTGGTTAAGACTATGAGATCAAGAAAGTGGTGCTAGGAACAAGCTTAAAGAGCAAGACATGTTGAGCTAATCAGGTTTGATCAGGTAAATTATGACTCAAACATGTTTGTCTCTTATTTATGTGCCTACCAGAATCAAGAAAAAACCTTAAATAATGACCATTGACCTTAGGATGTTACCTTTGTCATTGGAGCATGATGACACCATGTGACAAAGCTAGATGGCTTGTGATGGTCCTTCCCTTTTGCTTGAAGTTTTCCTTGTTCGGCTAGACTCATAGCTTGAACTATTCATGAACTTCTTATCTCCTAGATTGCACCCTTCTTTTCTCATCCTTTTGTCATGCCATCTTTCTGCTCTTTGATCTTTTGGACACCTTGTTAGACCTTTTGTCTCACTCATTGTTTTATGCCTGCAAAGGATTAGTGGACAACCACATACCCGAAGGAATATACAATTTTGGAAATACGGGTTGTTTATTATCCGAAATTTTGTAATTTCCCTCTATGCTAATGGAAAGATAGTATTAGAATTATTTTAGCATAGTTTTTGTTTATCATGTTCTATACAGACGTGACTCAAGGCAAGGTAACTTGCAATAGAAGACAAAGTAAATGATCTTTCATACTTACAATTTATCCATTCATGATGAATGAGCTATGTCTTCTTTGCGCAAAGTTTTTGGAGTTCAAAATGTTCCTTGCTTCATCTTCGATTTGAATTCATCTCGTGACTTACCCAAATTGAATTGAGAATGTCCTATGGGGGTTAGTCCAACAAAATATCTAGTATCTACTACAACATACTATCGGCTCAAAAATCAACCTAGACACCACATCTAATTTGATTTAGGAAGGTACTAAAACCTTTGGAAATAAGATCAGCACTCCTAAACTAAGCACCATGCTTAATTTAAAAGATGTTTGAACATACCCCAAACCTTAAGCATACTATAGTAAACTAAGGTGGCATGAAAGCATTATATAGATTTATTCAAATAGAGATGAAAGAGCTTGATTATTATCTAGCAAATTGAGCATGGCTTAAAGGTAGAGACAACCAAGATAAATTAGCAACATGGCATAAGATTTTTCAGAGAAGTCCATCCCCTATGCTTGAATTTTGCTAATGCAAAATCAAGTTTGGAAGGATGTGATTAAATGTTGTATGATAATTGGTTGGACATACCTAGAGTCATCATTGTTCATCCTTTTTGCTTTAGACCTAGAATGGTTAGTGACAAAAATACCCACAGGAATATTTTCACAATTGTATCTCTATGCTTACTTCACAAGGGTATTATAACAAAAAGTGAAAGCTCATGTTGCCTCCCGAAAGTGCTTGCTTTTGGACAAAAGGTCATCCTTGGAAAACCTTCGAATTGTGTTTCAAGTTGGTGAAGTGGTTTCCCCTCTAACACCAACCTTTGTGTCTATCTCAAGATTCACACAACGAGATCTACAATATTTATGATAAACATATGCATCTACAATCACCCTTTCAAAGTTTTTATGAACAAGGAAGATGAGGGGGTTGAAGATCTTATGTATGGCAATGTTAGAGAGACCAATTGATTTAGGAGATTTCTCATGTGAGCATGGATTTGATGAGGTGCTCATGAAATAACTTCCATGCTCATCAATGTAATCTTCCTTTTCAAGCTCCAAAGGTGTTTCTTCATGAATGTCTATAGGCGAAAACAGTATCTCCATTATTCCATGCCTATGACAGTCATTGGACGTTTTATTGTCTAAGATTTCCCATAGATTGGTGACTCTCGGGTTGATCTCGTCTAAGGCTTCATCCAAACTTGAATGAGTTGTGTTTAATAAAGAGATTGATTTACTGTTTGAATCTAAGCCAAGTTTGGATTTTATCCATAAGGCTTCGTCCTTGTCCATCCATTCTTTAACAATGACATATGAGTTCTTTATACATTCCAGCCATTGTTGTTGCTCTTTTTGGTCATCCTTGTGGTCTTTGTGACTCCTATACTTTTGTTGTCTTAGTGGATTTCTAGGGTCATTCTGAGATTTAGGAGAGAGAGCATAAAGAGGGGGATCATCGGGATCAAGGATGGTTGAGAGATGGGTTTAGATAAAATATCTAATGTGGGCATAGAAGGGGAGAGAATAGGATTGACTTCTAATTGGCTTGGCTATCCTTCTATGGCATCACTAGACATGCCATCCTCGAATTCTTCCCAATGTCCTACATGGGAATAAGGACGCTTCCTAAGAGGTTCCTTCTTGAGAGGATTTGAATTATATTCACTTGAAGGTCTCTTATAGAGATTTCAATGTCATCCCAAAACCAGCACCAAGGACATCATCCTTAATTTCAATAGGGATTTCTAAAGGTAGAATTTCTTCTTCCTTGGGGATTTTGGGGTATTGATGGTTTGGGATTGATAGCTAAATCTTGGGATTGAAGTGGGTTGTATTTGGCTATCAAGACTTCCTCTTCTTGAGTCGAGAGATGATTCCTTCTCTTCCACGAGGAGTTCATTATGAATGCTAGTGCAGGAGTGATTCTACTACTTCTATTAAGCATAGACCTTGCTTCACTAGCAGACAATTGGAAGAAAAGCTCCTCTAGAGGCTAAATTCAAGGGTTTGCGCAGGAATCCTTGCTAAGACCCATATAAAAATGTTGAAGGAGCATCGGGTCTAAAATGGCAAGGTCTGGGCCAGTGATAATGAGACTATTAATATGTTTCCCATGATGTACCAAGAGAGTTCTTCTTCTAGTTGTCTAAAATTT